>NC_135811.1:88893661-89193661 GCF_964213995.1 Mustelus asterias
GGCACATTCTCCCCGTGTCTGTGTGGAGTTTCTCCGGGTGCTCCGGTCTCCTCCCACACTCCAAAGATGTGCGGGTTAGGTTGATTGACCATGCTACATTGACCCCTAGTGTCAGGGGGATTAGCAGGGTAAATGTGTGGGGTTACGGGAATAGGGCCTGGGTGGGATTCTGATTGGCGCAGACTTGATGGGCTGAATGGCCTCCTTCTGCACTGTAAGGATTCAATGAATGGCAGATGGGTTTCCCGTTGATCCATGGCTGGAATGCCATTTGCATGAGGGGGGGGGGGGGGGGGGGGGCAGCTGGAAGTCATCAGAATTAGATCTCAGGCAGAAGGGTTGGGAGGTGCTTCGATCAGAACCTCCCTCTCACTCTACCGGCCTCTCCCGGAGGCACTGATCTCCCACTCAGCATTTCACCAGGCCTTCCCAAACCTCTCTGTTCTGGGACCCCTCGAGCATACCTGGACCTTTGGTGTCCAGACTTGGTCTGAGGCATCCTCCTGCATTTTTTCTTCAGTCCAATGCAGTGCTGTCACTACAGGGACTGGAGACTTGCTGCTTAATCTGACTGCTGCCAGGTCTCTGAGGCAGGATGGCCTCCTGAGTGAGGAGAAGAGGTTCTTCCTGCAGTGAGTTAATGCTCACTGGGGCATGAGATGAAACAGGACACTTGGAGTCAATGGGCGATCCCACCATCTGAGAGATTCAGGTCATTGGCTTCACGATACAGTTGCTCCAGTTGAGCATTAACAGAAATGTATGTGAGAATGGAAAATACAGACAAATGTTAGAATCATAGAATCCGACAGTGCAGAAGGAGGCCATTCGATCCATCGAGTCTACACTGACCACAATCCCACCCAGACCCTATCTCCATAACCTCATGCATTTACCCTAGATAGTCCCTCTGACACAGAGGGGTAATTTAGCATGGCTAATCCACCTAACCCACACACCTTTGGCCTGTGGGAGGAAACCGGAGCACCCGGAGGAAACCCACGCAGACACGGGGAGAATGTGCAAACTCCACACAGATAGTGACCCAAGCCGGGAATTGAACCTGGGTCCCTGGTGCTGTGAGGCAGCAGTGCCAATGACTGTGTCACCGTGCCACCATTAAGTACAGTTAAGGAAGTACAGCTGCTGTATATCTGCCAGACCATCAGTGAAAACCTTTAATGTGTTTTCTCCAGTTGGCGTGGATAACGGGTCAAAGGGCAGCCAGTCATTGCTGAAGTGCAGGCTGAGCTTAATCAGCAAAGCAGATCAGAGAATGCAGAAGTGCCTTTGGTAAGGTGACACATTTCAGGAATGCGTCCAAACCTCTCCCAACCACTGTGGGATAGAGATATCAATATCAGGGGTGACACCTTGGTCACCCAGATCTGTGAGTTGCCGCCTCAGCTACAAGGCTGTATCAATGCAGATGCATCCGGAGAGCATGCATAGGCTTTCTGTTTGTGAGTGGGAAGTCTACTGTATTTGTCCAGAATTCATTAATCTGTTGCATCCAGCAGTTCATTGGGAGAAACAGAATTAAATAATGGAGCCTGCGCTCAATGCTGCCTTCTTGATGGCAGTGATATGATTGAGGAGGAGAAGGACTCGGTGCCACCTAGTGCAACTTCGAGAGGAGGCCCGGCCTGGGGCCCATAGCCCAGGGAAGCCCCAGCAAGAGCCAGAGGATGAGGAGGTTAAGCCCATCCAATGGAGGCCACTCACATGATCAGGAGTCTACTGAAGAAGACTTTCCTATCTGGAGATGAGCGAAAGACAATGCCACACCCATCTGCACTTGTCAAGAGATGTGAAGGATTATATCTGCCGCATTCTGAGAGAATCTAACGCCCCTTGGGCTGGGAGAACATCTCCTGCCAGTACGCCTGGAAGTCACCATCATGCTCAATCTCTTTGCCTGCGGATTGTTCCAGGGATTCACTGGTGACCTATGCAGCATCCCACAGTCCTCAGCACGTAAATGTATCAAGGAGGTCAGAGAGGCCCTCTGCTATAATGCTCGTCCTGATGTAAAGTTGACAATCGATGAAGCGAGCCAGGCTATTAGATTTCTGAGATTTGCACTTATCTCAGGCTTCCCTAGAGTTCAGGGTGCAGTTGACTGCACACGTGTGACTTCGAGAGCTCCGTAGCTGCAGCCTTTGATGTTGATTAACAAGAAAGGGTTCCACTCTCTGCATGTTCATCTGGTGTGTGATCATCAGAAGGACATCATGCACAATTGTGCTAGGTACTCTGGGAGTTCCCATGATTCATACATCCTGAATCACTCCCAGCTGCCTCACATATTTAATGGGCTTTAGCAGTTATAGCACTGGCTACTTTGAGTGGCACGGTGGCACAGTGGTTGGCATTATTGCTTCACAACGCCAGAGACCCGAGGTCAATTCCGACCTTGGGTGATTGTCTGTGCGGAGTCTGCACATTCTCTCCGTGTCAGCGTGAGTTTCCTCCAGGTGCTCCAGTTTCCTCCCACAGTCCAAAGATGTGTAGGTTAGGTGGATTGGCCATGCTAAATTGCCCCTTAGTGTCCCAAGATGTGTAGGTTAGGGGGATTAGCAGAGTAAATGCATAGGGTTATGCCAATAGGACAGGAAGGGGGCCTGGGTAAGATGCTGAGTCAGTGCACACCTGATGGGCTGAATGGCCTCCTTCTGCACTGTAGGGATCCTGTGATTCTAAATGGTACCCTCTCAAACGATGACCCATGATACCTGTGCACCGTCCTCAGGGTGTCTCTGAGAAGAGATACAATGTGGCACATAGTCAGCACAATCCACCATTGAGCAGACCATTGGCATCCTGAAGATGAGCTTCCAATGATTGGATCGCTGAGGTGGGGCTCAGATTCCTGAACCGATTCGACAACCCCCCTGCCACCCCCCTCCCCCGCACCATCCTCCCAAACCCTCACCCTGACTCACCTCCTAGTGCAGACCCCAGCCCAGCCCTCATGGAATGAGTCCGGACCCTGACAACACCGGAGCGGACCTCCCCCACACCCAGGGGGCAAATTATGTTCTGATGTTCAATGATGCTGTAAATAGTTAACAACGCAAATAAAGGTATTTTGAACAAATATCTCTGGCAAGTTCTCTTCCAGAGTAAGAAACCAAGGAATCACAAAACAAATCCAACAAAAAAACAGATCCTGTCCCCTCTTCCTGACTGGCAGATTTCAGTGTCGTCAGTGAAACAGGATTCAGACCTCCAATGACCAGTCAACTAGACTGCAGTCACTGGGTGAATGCACTGAGTTTTCTGACACACATTATCCATTACTTGTTTGTATTTCAAAATAATCTTGTCCCTTCACTTCTGAAAAGAAAATGAACGAGTTATATAAAACAACATTCTTTAAAGTTGTTTTAACCGGGGACTTTTACCAATCAAATTAGTTATTGTACCGTCTGAAGTTAGTTAGTGCCATTGACTCGACCAACACAGGCCTCTGAGAGGCATGAGATAGATGCCGGAGTTCTACCGCCCCGCCCGCCACGGATTCGGAGCGAGCAAGGGGCGGAGAACGGAAATGCCCGTTGACCTTGGGTGGGAATTTCCGGTCTCACTCGAACGAGGCAGTAAAATCCCACCCAGGGAACGAGAGCAAGAAATATGTGGGCGGCACGATGGCACAGTGGTTAGCACTGCTGCCTCGCAGTGCTAGGGACTTGGGTTCAATTCCCGGCTTGGGTTCACTGTCTGTGTGGCGTTTGCACGTTCTCCCTGTGTCTGCGTGTGTTTCCTCCGGGTGCTCCGGCTTCCTCCCACAGTCCGAAAGATGTGCGGGTTAGGTGCATTGGCTGTGCTAAATTCTCCCTCAGTGTACCCGAACAGGTGCCAGAGTGTGGCATCGAGGGCATTTTCACAGTAACTTCATTGCAGTGTTAATATAAGCTTACTTGTGACACTAATAAATAACCCTAACCGTAAATATTGGTATTGTGTAAGGCCACATCTAAGCTGGGCTGCCAAATTCTGAACGGTTGTGAACTTTAAATACCTACCTCCTAAGAACAGTAATCAATTGGATAATATCTGTCCTTTTAGTCAATGCACAATATCTGATAAGGAAAAATTACTGCGGATGTTGGAACCTGAAACAAAAACAGAAAACGTTGGAGAATCTCAGCCAGTCTGACAGCATCTGTGGAGAGAGAATAGGAACCATAGAAACCCTACAGTGCAGAAAGAGGCCATTCAGCCCATCGAGTCTGCACCGACAACAATCCCACCCAGGCCCTATATATCTCTACATATTTACCTGCTAATCCCTCTGACCCCCATATTTACCCACTAATCCCTCTAATCTACACATCCCGGGTCACTAAGGGGCAATTTAGCTTGGCCAATCAACCTAACCCGCACATCTTTGGACTGTGGGAGGAAACCGGAGCACCCGGAGGAAACCCACGCAGACACGGGGAGAATGTGCAAACTCCGCACAGACAGTGACCTAAGCCAGGAATCGAACCCGGGTCCCTGGAGCTGTGAAGCAGCAGTGCTAACCACTGTGCTACCGTGCCGCCCTCACCTAGATCATCTAGATTCAAAACGTTGGCTCTATTCTCTCTCCACAGATGCTGTCAGACCGGCTGAGATTTTCCAGCGTTTTGTGTGATAAGGAATCCTGCAACAGGAAATTTGTGAACAAATTTATGTGGTGTGAAATGACGGCCAACGTAAACGTCACGCCAATTGCAAGCGCATCAACTTTATTTCAGAACTAAGGTTTAAAAATGCGAATGCTTATGTTTCAAAGGTTTCTTTAAAAAAAAAGTGGAAGTGTAATTTTTCAGAATTAAGTTATTCAGAACACAGCGCAAATATTCTGTACAACAAAATCAAACCGTTATTAAGAGAAATTATTCTGGCGCTTCCAAGTGCTGAAATGAGGAGGTCTTGTGGCACAGTGGGCAGCATCCCTACCTCTGAGCCAGAAGTTCTGGGTTTGAGTTCCACTGTAAGAAGTTTAACAACGCCAGGTTAAAGTCCAACAGGTTTATTTGGCAGCAAAAGCCACACAAGCTTTCGGAACCTTAAGCCCCTTCTTCAGGTGAGTCAAAGGGGCTTAAGGCTCCGAAAGCTTGTGTGGCCTTTGCTACCAAACAAACCTGTTGGACTTTAACCTGGTGTTGGTAAACTTCTTAATGTGTTTACCCCAGTCCAACGCCGGCATCTCCACATTTTGAGTTCTACCCCAGGACTTGGTGGTTTCAATGTTACTTGGTAAAGCCTGACTGCAGAATGGGTGCCCTTAGGGTAATGAAAACACAGCTGACTTGAAAGTCTGCCTCGGTGACATATAATATTTGAATATTATGCTTGGATCAGGATTTTCTTCTCAAAGGGAAAGAATGGGAAGTGGCTTAGTGCATTGGAATTCTGATCTTGGATCAGAACTATGCTTTCCACCAGGTTTGTGTTAATGTGGCTCTGACTGTTAGAACACACCTTAGAATGTGTTCTGTGGTGTTAAATGTATACTGGAGTTAATAATAATATTCTGTGTAGCAATAATTATTTCATCGTTTCTCGAGCCACAACATAAATTAGTCTTGTTACTGGTTTGATTTTATTGTAAGAAGTCTCACAACACCAGGTTAAAGTCCAACAGGTTTATTTGGTAGCAAATACCATATGGTATTTGTTACCAAATAAACCTGTTGGACTTTAACCTGGTGTTGTGAGACTTCTTACTGTGCTTATCCCAGTCCAACGCCGGCATCTCCACATCTTGATTTTATTGTACAGAATTAGGGAGCAGTCACATTGGCACCCTGCAACAGAAATACAACAAGATATATTTTATAATTAAGGGCTTATGCCAGTTTTGGGATCATCCCTGGGTTATTTCAATTCATTTATGCTAACTTAATGTGCAGTCTGAAGATGGAAGTCAGTTTCTATCTGGAAAGTGCTTATGGTTCATTAGCATGTGTCCAGGTGTATGCGCGATGGCACGGTGGCATAGTGGTTAGCACTGCTGCCTCACAGTGCCAGGGACCCGGGTTCAATTCCAGCCTTGGGTGACCGTCTGTGTGGGGTTTGCACGTTCTCCCTGTGTCTGCGTGGATTTCCTCCGGGTGCTCCGGTTTCCTCCCACAGTCCAAAGATGAGCAGCTTTGGTGGATTGGCCATGTTAAATTGTCCCTAGTGTCCAAAGATGCGTAGGTTAGATGGATTAGCCATGATAAATTGTATGGGGTTACGGGGATAAGGTGGGGGAAAGGGCTTGGGTAAGGTAGTCTGTCAGGGGGAGTCGGTGCAGACTCGATGGGCCAAAAGGCCTCATTCTGCACTGTAAGGATTCTATGATGGCTGTGTGATGATGAGATACATCACAGACTTAAGCACTTCCATACTATTTTTTTCATTGCGGTATATATCTGAAATACACTATTTTGAGGAATGAGAATATCCCAATTAAAAGCTCAAAGGATTTTGATAATGATGCCCTGTCGGAAAGACGGTCTGGGCTCGATGGGCCGAATGGTCCCCTTCTGTACTGCAGGGATTCTATGGCTATATAATTGACAAGAACAAAGAGCTTATTTCAGCTTGACTTCCAAAGTAATAAAACCAGCTAATATATGACATAGGATAAAAGCAAAATACTGTGGATGCTGGAATCTGAAACCAAAAGGGAAAATGCTGGAAAATCTCAGCAGGTCTGGCAGCATCTGTAAGGAGAGAAAAGAGCTGACGTTTCGAGTCCAGGCGACCCTTTGTCAAATCTAAAAGGCAGAGAAAGTGGGAGATAGTTACACTGCAGGGTGAGGGAATGGAAGATGAGTCATAGCCACAGAAACCAGGGGAAAAGACTGCTAATGGCAGTCCACGGAGAGAATAAAGGGTGTGAATGGCCAAACTGTAGAGAAGCTAAAATGAGAGAGTAAAATGTGACAGATGAAGATGTTGGGGGAGCAGGGTGGGGGTGGAAATGGATGGGACAAAGGTAAAATATAGAACAGGGGAAGCAAAGGAGGAGAAAGGGTAAGAGAAGGGGGAAAAAGTAGGGGGAAAGAGTGGGGGGGGGGGGAAGAAAAATGAAGAAAGACAATAAAGAAATAAAAGGTAGAGAAAAGTAAAAAATTAAATAAAATAGAATGAAAACAAAGGGGGTTGAGGTGGGGTAGAGCAAATCACCTGAAGTTGTTGAATTTGACGTTGAGACTGGAATCTGTAACGTGCCTAGCTGGAAGGTGAGATGGTGTTCCTTCAGGTTGCGTTGAATATATGACATAACCCCATTAAACTCCCCAGTGGTCAGATTTTGGTTTTATTCCCAGATGATTCTTTGCAGCTTTGTTATGTCTCATGTCAGCAGTTTAAGCATGGAAAGAAGGACAGCTTTGAAGCAGCAAAAAAAATCTCTTCTGTACAATCTTCAGTTCTTGTGGACGTTTCCTCCTCCAGTGTGCCTGCTGGAGACATAGGTACTTCCCTCGGACCACTTCTGATGAACGCTACATTCTTTAGCTGCATTAACTCAACCAAGAGGGAAATGGAAGCGAGTCCAAGGGTTAGGTTAACCTAACTCACCGGGCGGGATTGGCTGGAATGCTGATTTTACATGCTACCCAATATTACCCTCCATTGAAACCAGGTGGGGTGGAAAATCTGTCTTGTACCTGAATCAGTCAGTTTTCCAGTTAAAGCTTATCTATTAGTCACAAGTAGGCTTACATTAACACTGCAATGACGTTACTGTGAAAATCCCCTAGTCGCCACACTCTGGCGCCTGTTTGGGTACACTGAAGGAGAATTTAGCATGGCCAATGCACCTAACCAGCATGTCTTTTGGACTGTGGGAGGAAACCAGAGCACTCGGAGGAAACCCACGCAGACATGGGGAGGACATGCAGACTCCGAACAGACAGTAGCCCAAACCGGGAATCGAACCCAGGTCCCTGGAGTTGTGAGGCGTGCAAACTCCGCATAGAGAGTGACCCAAGCTGGGAATTGAACCCAGTTTCCAGTGAATAGGTTGAATGAAATTGCCCAGGAGAATTCTTGGAATTTGTTACAGCTCATTTCCTCAACAAGTACATTGAGTGTGTTATTCTGACTGTCTAAATATAGTCTTCAGTTGTTAACGAGCCAATTGCTGAAGGTGGCATCTTTCATTTATTATTGGCAATTCTGTGTGTCATCTTGCTTTGGTTCTCAGCATGGAGGGTAGACAGTTTTTCACCATAGCTACAAAGGCTGCTCCATAGTTGATTCAATTTCTACATGCCTCCTACCATACCAATGTCAGGAGTAGCCCCAGAAACCAGAGACAGAAGTGGGGGCTCCCTTCACTTGAAATGATCACTTCTGCAGTTCAGTTGGTACCTGTCGTATTACTGGTGGCCGCACACTGTACGAGATGGTCCATTACGACCAATGGTGATGGTGGTGGGTATCTGCTTGATACCCACCATCATCACCACTGGTGTCTTATCCTGCTAACTTTGTCTTCCTCCCTTGCCCTTCACCCAAGAAAAGCACATTACCTGTACAGAATTCTCCCTCGTGATCTAGCCAGGAGTTAGTTAGGCTTTCCCAACCGGAATTGAATCCCAGACTTAACAGGAAAGAGAGCACATTGGTAAATGAAAGTTCAGCACCACTGTTCCATTACTGTGCTGAATTCATGATTTGATTAGGTGAGGATAAATTTCTTCACCCAGAGGGTGGTGAATGTTTGGAATTCATGAGCACAGAAAGCAGTTGAGGCCAAAACATGTGATTTCAAGAAGAAATTAGATATAGCTCTCGGGGCTAAAAGGATAAAGGGATATAGGGGGAAGGCAGGATAAGGATATTGAATTTGATGATCAGCCATGATCATAATGAATGGTGGAACAGGCTCATAGAGTCATAGATAGAGTCATAGATGTTTACAGCATGGAAACAGGCCCTTCGGTCCAACTTGCCTATGCCACCCTTTTTTTTAAACCCCTAAGCTAGTCCCAATTGCCCGCATTTGGCACATATCCTTCTATACCCATCTTATCCATGTAACTGTCTAAACACTTTTTAAAAAACAAAATTGTACCCGCTTTTACTACTACCTCTAGCAGCTTGTTCCAGACACTCACCACCCTCTGTGTGAAAAAAATGCCCCTCTGGACCCTTTTGTATCTCTTCCCACTCACCTTCAACCTATGCCGTCTAGTTTTAGACTCCCCTACCTTTGGGAAAAGATGTTGACTATCTAGCTGATCTATGCACCTCATTATTTTATAGACCTCTATAAGATCACCCCTAAGCCTTCTACACTCCAGAGAAAAAAGTCCCAGTATATCAAGCCTCTCCTTATAACTCAAACCATCAAGTCCCAGTAGCATCCTAGTAAATCTCTTCTGCACTCTTTCTAGTTTAATAATATCCTTTCTATAATAGGGTGACCAGAACTGTACACAGTATTCCAAGTGTGGCCTTACTAACGTCTTGTACAACTTCAACAAGACATCCCCACTCCTGTATTCAATGTTCTGACCAATGAAACCAAGCATGCTGAATGCCTTCTTCACCATTCTGTTCCACCTGTGACTCCACTTTCAAGGAGCTATGAACCTGTACCCTTAGATCTCTTTGTTCTGTAACTCTCCCCAACGCCCTACCATTAACTGAATAAGTCTTGCCCTGGTTCAATCTACCAAAATGCATCACCTCGCATTTATCTAAATTAAACTCCATCTGCCATTCTTCAGCCTACTGGCCCAATTGGTCATGATCCCGTTGCAATCTGAGATAACCTTCTTCACTGTCCATTATGCCACCAATCTTGGTGTCATCTGCAAACTTATTAACCATGCCACCTATACTCTCATCCAAATCATTAATATAAATGACAAATAACAGTGGACCCAGCACCGATCCCTGAGGCACACTGCTGGTCACAGGTCTCCAGTTTGAAAAACAACCCTCTACAACCACCTTCTGGCTTCTGTCATCAAGCCAATTTTGTATCCATTTAGCTACCTCACCCTGGATTCCGTGAGATTTAACCTTATGCAACAACCTACCATGCGGTACCTCGTCAAAGCCTTGCTAAAGTCCATGTAGACAACATCAACGGCCCTGCCCTCTTCTACCTTCTTGGTTACCCCTTCAAAAAACTCAATCAAATTTGTGAGACATGATTTTCCACTCACAAAGCCATGCTGACTGTCCCTAATCAGTCCTTGCATCTCTAAGTGCCTGTAGATCCTGTCTCTCAAAATACCTTCCAACAACCTACCCACCACAGATCTGAGGCTCACTGGCCTGTTGTTCCCGGGCTTTTCCCTGCAGCCCTTTTTAAACAAAGGCACAACATTTGCCACCCTCCAATCTTCAGGCACTTCACCTGTGACGGCTCAAAGGGCCGAATGGTCTACTCCTGCTTCTGGTTTCTATGTTTCTGTGACTCAAGTGCGCAGAGTATTAATTTACAAACATTCATTAATGCTTTAATTATAATATTCCATTGTCTCCTTTCTTGACACCAACCCCACCCAGCGAATATACATACCACAACCACAGTTAGAACAATTCCTCTGTCGTCCATGCTATAGATTGAACTTTAGTTAGGCTTTCGTTCAAAATGGAGTTTCATTTTTAGTAATCATGAACCTAGTATTATAACAAATATCATTGATTTTACTAACTGAGCTGTGCTAACTTTAGGCAGCTCAACCTCCAGTACAGTTTCAAAATCTTCCTTTGGACTCTTCTAAGTGAGTGGGCAAGGGTCTGGCAGATGGAGTACAATATTGGTAAATGTGAGGTCATCCATTTTAGTCGGAATAACAGCAAAATGGACTATTATTTAAATGGTAAAAAATCGCAGCATGCTGCTGTGCAGAGGGACCTGGGTGTCCTTGTGCAGGAATCTCAAGGAGTTGGTTTGCAGGTGCAGAAGGTAATTAAGAAGGCAAATGGAAATTTGTCCTTTATTGCTCGAGGGATGGAGTTTAAAAACAGCGAGGTTATGTTGCAGCTGTATAAGGTGCTGGTGAGGCCACACCTGGAGTACTGTGTACAGTTTTGGTCTCCTTACTTGAGAAAGGATATACTGGCACTGGAGGGGGTGCAGAAGAGATTCACTAGGTTGATTCCGGAGTTGAGAGGGTTGTCTTATGAGGAGAGGCTGAGTAGACTGGGGCTATACTCATTGGAATTCAGAAGAATGAGGGAAGATCTTATGGAAACATATAAGTTTATGAAGGGAATAGATAAGATAGAAGCAGGGAAGTTGTTTCCACTGGTATGTGAAACTAGAACTAGGGGGCATGGCCTCAAAATAAGGGGAAGCAGATTTAGGACTGAGCTGAGAAGGAACTTCTTCACACAAAGGGATCTGTGGAATTCCCTGCCCAGTGAAGCAGTTGAGGCTACCTCATTGAATGTTTTTAAGGCAAGGATAGATAAATTTTTGAATGTAAAGGAATTAAGGGTTATGGTGAGCGGGCGGGTAAGTGGAGCTGAGTCCACAAAAAGATCTGCCATGATCTTATTGAATGGCGGAGCAGGCTCGAGGGGCCAGATGTCTCCTGCTCCTAGTTCTTATTATGTTCTTATTTCTTCTTCCTTCTGTGCTTTGCTCTCTCTTGACTCTTATCCCCTCTTCTATTTCCCTCCAGCTTGGGGTTCCAGCCTCCACTTTCCGCTCTCGTCGAAGTAGAAATTCAATGACATTGTACTTGTCGTTTTTTAAATTGTCTGAAGCACTTTGATTAATTCCAAAATGAAATAGATACCTGTGGCATTATTCTTATTATTTTAATTGTATAGTATCATTATTATCATTCATCAAGGTATTCTAAATTTACTGATACACCACATAATGATTTGAAAGTCTAATAAGTTTAACTCTTAAACGGGTCGCACGGTGACACAATGGTTAGCACTGCTGCCTCACAGTGCCAGGGACCCAAGTTTGATTCCCGACTTGGAGTCACTGTCTGTGCGGAGTCTGCACGCTCTCCCCATGTCTGTCTGGGTTTCCTCCGGGTGCTCCGGTTTCCTCCCACAGTCCGAAAGACGTGCTGGTTAGGTGCATTGGCCATGCCAAATTCTCCCTCTGTGTACTTGAACTGGCGGCAGAGTGTGGTGACTGGGGGATTTCCACAGTAACTTCCCTGGAGTGTTATTGTAAGCCTACTTGTGCCACGAATAAATAAACCTTTAGTGTTTCCACTTTCTAGTTACATTACAACTCAAGTTTTAACTACAGTCCATTTGTTTAATCACAAAGTCAAAACCTTCTGTGAACCAGTGCAATTAGTGTAATGTAATGTTTATTAATTGCATAAATATTTATTGTGTCCAGAGAGATAAGCTGAAGAGTTCTATAAATGTAGCTGAAATCGGACCTGCAACAAAAATGTATTTTTAATAACTGTCTAATTCTCCACTTGTGAGTAACTTGATTTAAAACCACTGAAAATGACAAATAAAATATACTGAATCATTTATTAGTTTCATTTCAGCTGCTCAGAAATTAAATCCTTTTTGATATGTGAGCACTTTTGAAATATGCCTTGCCAGTCCGCTTAGGGAAACAAACTTAATTTGCAGAGTTGCTTAAAGAGCTTTGTGGCTGAGTTGGTTTAAGCACCTGCCTGATAAACATGAGATCCAGGATTTCTATTATGGACTCTGCAGACTGAATGGCCTGCTTCAGTGCTGTCATGACTCCATGAAAGGCTGCAAGTAACTGCAATCAGCAAAAACTCACCCTGCTTATTACCTTGATCTGGGGCCATGGCCACTTTGGCCGCAGACTAAGGGCAGCACAGTGGCACAATTGTTAGCGCTGCTGCCCCATAGCGCCAGGGACCCGGGTTCAATTCCAACCTTGGTTTCCTTCAGGTTTCCTTCCCTGTAAGACATTAGTAAGGATTTCCATGAAACAGCTTTTATGGCAATTTTGTCTTGGTACTGGCAATTAATTTGGCAACTTATTGCATTCAAATTAATTTTGCAACTTGCCATTATGATTTGATTTGATTTATTATTGTCACATTTATTAGTATACAGTGAAAAATATTGTTTCTTGCGCACTATACTGACAAAGCATACCATTCATAGAGAAGGAAAGGAGAGGGTGCAGAATGTAGTGTTACAGTTATAGCTAGGGTGTAGAGAAAGATCAACTTAATATAAGGTAGGCCCATTCAAAAGTCTGGTGACACAAGGGAAGAAGCTGTTCTAGAGTCAGTTGATATGTGATCTCAGACTTTTGTATCTTTTTCCCAACAGAAGAAAGTGGAAGAGAGTATGTCTGGGGTGCGTGGGGGTCCTTGATCATGATGGCTGCTTTTCCGAGGCAGCGGGAAGTGTAGGCGGAGTCAATGGATGGGAGGCTGGTTTGCGTGATGGACTGGGCTTTGTTCACAATTCTTTGTAGTTTCTTGCGGTCTTGGTCAGAGCAGGAGCCATACCAAGCTATGATACATGCAGAAAATATGCTTTCCATGGTGCATCTGTAAAAGTTAGTGAGAGATGGGATTTGAACTTATGATCCTTGGTGCTGAATCATAAATTCCAAAACCACAAACTTACACGACCCAATTAATAACTTCTTCAGCAACACTAATGAGTATTCCATAATGCACTTATTTCTTCTTATTTGAAAATAAACGTGCAAATGATTATAAAAAGAGAGAAAGCGGGAAATACCCAGTAGGTCTGGCAACGTCTGTGGAGGGAGAAAGAATTTTAAGGGCTGCGTTGGTAGACTTTGAGGGGGCGGAAGAGGAGAGGAGTAGACAGGAGCCGTGTTTCCCATGGAACATTCCAAAAGATGGTTGGGAAATGAATAGACTGGAGTACTCCACAGTGATGGGCAGTCAATTAGCATTGTTAAAGCAATTGGAACGATTTTGTGGTCTTGTCAGCATTTTGTCAGATTACCTCTTTCCCCCCCCCTCCTCCCCCATAGACACCTGTCCCCACACCCCACTCCCATTCTGGGAGATAACCTTTCTATGACAATCTGACAGGGCCATTGAAGCCAGATGCTTAATGATGCAAAGTGGTGGGAGTGGGTAGCGGGGGAGGGGGGCTGCGGAGGGGCAAGGAATCTGCTAGTGGCATGTACATTTATAAAAGACCATAATCATGTCCAAAACCAATCCAACAGGTTTTCCCTCCATCCTGTTTGTACTGCCAGTCTAGATCCCAGTTATTTCTTGATGGGTATGAACAAAGAGAAGTACAGCACAAGAACAGGCCCTTCTACATTCCAAGCCCGTGCCGATCATAATGCCCTAACTAATCTAAATAAAAATCTTCTGCCTTTACTTGGACCGTATCTATTCTCTATTCCCTCCCTATTCATGTACCCATCCAGATGCCTCTTAAGTGTTACTAATGTGCCTGTTTCCACCACCTCCTCTGGCAGCGCATCCCCGGCACCCACCACTCTCTGCATGAAAAACGCCCCCCCGTACATCTCCCTTAAACTTTCTCCGTCTTACTTTTAACCTGTGCCCTCTTGCAATTGACACTTCTGCCCTGGGAAAAAGCCTATGACTATCCATCCTGTTTATGCCTCTCATAATTGGGAAAAGAAGCTGACTATCTACTTTATCTATGCCCTTCAATATTTTATAGACTACTATAAGATAATCCCTAAGCCTCCTACGCTCCAGGGAAAAAAGTCCCAGTTTATCCAGCCTCTCCTTACAACTTAAACCATCAAGTCCCGGTAACATTCTTGTAAATCTTTTCTGCACTCTTTCTAGTTTAATAATACCCTTTCTATAATAGGGTGACCAGAACTGTACACAGTATTCCAAGTGTGGCCTTACCAATGTCTTGTACAGCTTCAATAAGACGTCCCAACTCCTGTATTCAATGTTCTGACCAATGAAACCAAGCATGCCGAATGCCTTCTTCACCACCCTGTCCAACTGTGACTCCACTTTCAAGGAGCTATGAACCTGTATCCCTCGATCTCTTTGTTCTATAACTCTCCCCAACCATTAACTGAGTAAGTCCTGCATTGGATCGATCTACCAAATACATCACCTCGCATTTATCTAAATTAAACTGCATCTGCCAGTCATTGGCCCACTGGCTCAATTGATCATGATCCTGTTGCAATCCTAGATAACCTTCTTCGCTGTCCACTATGCCACCAATCTTGGTGTTATCTGCAAACTTACTAACCATGCCTCCTAAATTCTCATCCAAATCATTAATATAAATGACAAATAACAGTGGACCCAGCACCAATCCCTGAGGCACACCACTGGTCACAGACCTCCAGTTTGAAAAACAACCCTCTACAACCACCCTCTGTCTTCTGTCGTTGAGCCAATTTTGTATCCAGTTGGCTACTTCACCCTGGATCCTGTGAGATTTAATTTCTGACCTTAGGAGGGAAGGGCATTATACTCCAATTGTCAGATCTTTGTCCACTCACTTAACCTATCTATATTTTTCCGTAACCTCCTTTTGTGCACTTCACAAGTTACTTTCCTACCCATCTTTGTATCATCAGCAAATTTGAAAACCATCCCTTCAATCCCTTCATCCAAATCATTTATATAAATTGTAAACAGTTGAGGTCCCAGTTCTGATCCTTGTGACACACCACTTGTTACACCTTGTCAACCTGAGAAAGACCTTTTATGACTACTCTCTGCTTCCTGTTGGCCAGCCTATTTTCTATCCATGCAATAAACTACCTCTGACAAAATGAGTCTTTATTTTCTGCAATATTCTTTTATGTGACACTTTATCAAATGCCTTCTGGAAATCTAAGTGCAGTGCTTCCACCAATTCCCCTTTGTCCACAACACAGGTTACTTGCTCAAAGAACTCCGCGAAGTTGGTTAAACATGATTTCCTTTTCACAAAACCATGTTGATTCTGCCTAATTGCTTGAGCTTATCCAAATGCCTGCTATAACTCCTTTAATAATAGTTTCTAACATGTTCCCTGCAACATATGTTAAGCTAACTCACCTATAGTTCCCCCCTCTCTGTCTCCCCCCCTTTTTGAATAATGGAGTTACATTTGCTATCTTCTAATCTAATATTCGGCCTCCCCGAATCTTGGGAGTTTTAGAAAATTAAAATCAATGCATCAACTATTTCACCAGACGCTTTTTTTAAAATCCTAGGATGATGCCCATCAGGACGCGGGCACTTGTCTGCCTGCAGCTCCAATATTTCTCTGGTGACTGTAATTTTCCTGAGTTTCCTCATTTCCATTTCCTGGTTTATGGCTGCTTCTGGGATATTACTCATATCCTCCATAGTGAAGACTGATACAAAATACCTGTTGAATTAATCTGCTATCTTCTTGTTTTCAATTATCAATTCTAAAGGACCAACACTCACTTTGTTAACCCTTTTCTTTATAAGAAAAATATAAAAACTTACTGTGTTGATATTTCTGGCTATCTCGCTATCATACTCGAATTTTTCGCTCCTCATTCATCTTTTAGTCATCCCTTGCTGTTCTTTATATTCTGTCCTGCCACCTGTCTTTGCACAATTATGTGCTTTTCCTTTAAGTTTGATACTATCTTTAACCTTTCTAGTTAACCTCGGATGGTGTGTCTGTCCCTTGGTCTTTTCCTCACTCGTTAGAATATATCTATTCTGTGTATTCTGAAATATCCCCTTAAATGTTTGCCATTGCATCTCTATTGATCTATCCTAACCTAATTTGCCAATTCACTTTAGCCAGGTTAACTTCCATGCCGCCATCATTGCCCTTATTTAAATTGAAAAAAGTAGTCTCAGGCCCACTCTTCCCTCCCTCAAATTGAGTGTAAAATTCAATCATATTATGATTGCTGCTCCCTTGGAGCGACTTCACTATGAGATCATTAATTATTACCATCTCATTGTCTCGTGTCAACTGCTCCCTAGTTAGCTCCAGAACATGCTTTATCACAAATTATCCTGAAAATTTTCAATGAACTCTTCATTGAGGCTACTTTTGCCCATTTTAATTTCCAGAAATTAATATCTCCCATGATTATCACTGAAATGCTAACGATAGCAAAGCTGAGGATAGTCCCCTCAGGAACACCTGCAGTGATCCCGGGACTGAGATGATTGAGCTCCAACAACCACAGCCATCTTCCTTTGTGTTAGGTAAAACTCCAACCAATTAGAGTTTTTCCCATGATTCCTATTGACTTTAGTTTTGCTAGGGTACCTCAGTGCCACATTCGGTCAAATGTTACCTAGATGTCAAGTTCAGGGATTGTCATTACACCTCTTGTGTTCAACTCCTGGCCATGTTTGGACCAAGGCTGTAATGAGGTCAAGAGCTGTGTAGCCCTGGCGAACCTGAGCTTGATAGTACTGTTGACAACCCACCCCATCATATTTTGAAAATAATCTAATGAAGGGATTGAAACTGATGCAGTTTGCAAAGGGTTGCTAACTCTCTATTAGTAAAAAATACATTTTTGGCTAAGATTCAATAAAATCCAAATGGAAGTGTTGGCAATGTTGACTGCAGAACAGGAAGAAGTCAAGAAGAAGTCTGTGGAAATGTGTATCAATTGTGGGTGGCACGGTTACACAGTGGTTAGCACTGCTGCCTCTCAGGGACCCGGGTTCACTTCCTGCCTTGAGTCACTGTCTATATGGGGTTTGCAGGCTCTCCCCGTGTCTGCGTGGGTTTCTTCCGGGTGCACCGGCTCCCTCCCACAGTCCAAAGATGCGCAGGTTAGGTGGATTGGCCATGCTAAATTGCCCCTTAGCGTCCCAAGATGTGTAGGTCAGGGGGATTAACGGGGTAAACACATGGGGTTACAGGGCTGGGGCCTGGGTGGGATGCTCTGTCAATGAGTCGATGTAAACTCATGGGCCAATTGGCTCTATCTGCACAGTAGGGAGTCTAGGAATTCATAAATTCAACTACATTTATACATTATATACTCAAGGTACATTTGATCTACTATTTCATTGATCTTGGTCTATTCTAGCCTGTGATTTAGCCCTTAGTCTACTATCAGCTGAAATTCAGAAATTTAAAGAATATATTGAGTGTGTTACATCACTGTTCATTATAATGGATGGTTACCAGATAAATAGATGAAACAACCTTTGGAAGTTCACATATGGACAGTAGAGTAAGAGCTAACCTGCTTGAACAAGGTGATCATTGAGAACATACTACAAATCTGTGGAGAAATGTTATGTTCCTGTGTTAAATGCAGTGAGGATTGAGAATCCTTTGAGTTGCAGCTTACTTTTTTTAAAAATCTGATTGATTTGTATAAGACAAGTGTTAGTCTACAGTTAGAGAAAGGTATGCAATTTTTGACTACCATAACATAGAAAGGACATTAAAACCTTAAAGAGTGCAGAACGGAGATTCACCAAGGCGACGTGAAGGAAAATATAGGTATTAGGAGATATTTGAGATATTGGGATAATTTCCATTGGAGCAGAGAAAGCTAAGAGCAGATCTAATTGAGGTGTATGTAAATGACAATGAGTTTTGATAGGATAATTAGATAAAGATTATTTCTTTTCATATGTGTGCCAATGGCAAAGAGTTATCAAGGTTTACTAGGATGCTGCCGGGACTTGATGGTTTGAGTTATGAGGAGAGGCTGGATAGACTGGGAATTTTTTCCCTGGAGTGAAGGAGGCTTAGTGGTGATCTTACAGAGGTCTATAAAATAATAAGGGGCATAGATAAGGTAATAGTCAACATCTTTTCCCAAAGGTAGGGAGTCTAAAACTAGAGGGCATAGGTTTAAGATGAGAGGGGAGAGATACAAAAGGGTCAAGAGGGGCAATTTGTTCACTCGGATGGTGGTGAGTATCTGGAACAAGCTGCCAGAGTTGGTAGTCGAGCTGGGCACTGTTTTGTCTTTTAAAAAGCATTTAGACAGTTGCATGGGTAAGATGGATATCGAGGGATATGGGCCAAACGTGGGCAATTGGGACTAGCTTAGTGGTTAAAAACTGGGCGGCATGGACAAGTTGGGCCGAAGGGTTTGTTTCCATGCTGTAAATCTCTCTGATTCTATGACTCTAATATAAAATTGCTAAGTGTGAGGAGAGAGTTGGAGAAATGTTTGTTGACTTGGAAAACTTTGCTACAAGAAATGATAGGGGCAAAGAGCGGAATTTTCCTGTCCCACACACAACGGAATCGTAGCAGGCGAAACACAGATCATGCAAAGGTCTGTTGACCTCAGGTGGGATTTACCAGTCTTGGGGAAAGAACGGCCGTAAAATCCCACCCAAAGACTATCACATCTTTTAAGGGAAAATTAGTAAAATATTTGAAGCAGGCCAGTGGGATTTAGTTCTGGATTGTTCTAGCACAGACACAAGGGACTGAATGGCCTCCTTTGTTTGCTACGAACTTTAATGGTTTTGTATTTTTACCATCCAAATATATTGTCCATAAACTTGTAGGTTCTAAAGCCACAGAAAGCAGACAGTTAAGAAGGAAAATAAACATTCAGGTTAAAATAGCCTATCTATATAAATTAAAGCACTTCTAAATCACTTCACGGGACTAATTATGTTTGGGTGCATTGACACTTCTGCAAAAGTGATAGTCAGCAGTGCAATGAATGGCCAATTAATCTGTTAATTTTATTGCATTGATTGGGGATCTGCAATGCCAGGGAACCTCCCCATTCGTTTATAAAATCATAGGCTCATAGAATTCCTACAGTGCAGAAAGAGGCCATTCAGCCCATTGAGCCTGAGCCGACAACTGTCCCCGTAACCCCACGCATTTACCCTGACACTAAGGGGCAACTGAGCATCTAACCCGCACATCTTTGGACTGTGGGAGGAAAATGGAGCACCCAGAAGAAACCCACGCAGACATGGGGAGAACATACAAACTCCAAACAGACAATTGCCCAAGGCGGGAATTGAACCAGGGTCCCTGACGCTGTGAGGCAGCAGTGCCAACCACTAGGGCTAGTTATATTTTCTTTCTTGGATTATGGCTTCCATTGATAAAGATGTATCTGAACACAGTGACAAAGGCATTTTTCTTGCTGAACATAAAACATTGTGTTGCCTCCATCCAGGGAGTACAGCACGTCTCCAGAAGCATATATCTTTTTGGCTTTATAAATAAATAGTGGGATAGTTTGGAGCAGTATCACTCAATACAAATTATTTGGCTTTACCTTTGAATTGGTAGTTATTGTGGGTTTCTTAGACCTTATAAAAATGGTCTTTGAACTTGAATCACTCCTCCATTAAGTAGAGGCCTATTTGCCCCTAGCTGGTGGGGCCTCTCCCTATAAAGAGCATAGTAATTCCTCAATATAATTATACACTCAGAATGATACACACTGCTATAAAAAAACACTTACTTTAAAATAGCAAACATAAGATGTAACAGTCCTATGGAATGGAAAGGAATTACACTTAATTGATGCAACTGTCTAAGGCATTTAGAGGCTTCAAGAATTAGAATTTAGACAACTAGCTTTTACAGCACAAGACTGCAACATACCTAACTGAGCATCACAGAATCTAGTGTGTTTCAGATCACTCTCAAAAAACGTTATGTTGGTAGTGAACATAAACGCAGGCAAATTGCTCTTGGTAGAATAGTCAAGACAACAATGTTCATGCTTAAAAATTGGAGTAATTGCTACAGGATGGATACGTGCCAAAGGATAATGTTCTGAATTTTCCGGTCACTTAGGCTGGCAGGATCTTCCAGCTCTATTGGTGGCCCATCCCCGTCTTGTGTTTCACAACAGTGATGTGTGCATTCAACGGGAAATCCCATTGATGACAGCGGGATCGGAGGATCATGCCGCAGGCTAATGGCGGGCCTTCTCTGCCACCACAAAACGCGCAGCAGGATGCAGGGAAATCCCACCCAATGGGTCTGGTCTTTTTTTCTTCAGATGTCAGTGTCATTGGCATCTGTTGTCCATCCCTAATCGCCCTTGGGACCAGTTAAGAGTCAACAACGTTGCTGTGGGTCTGGAATCCTACATAGGCCAGACCAAGTAAAGATGGCAGATTTCCTTCCCTTAAGGGACCAGATGAGCTTTTATCAGCAATGGCTTCACGGCCACTGTTACAGAGACTAGGGTTGGAATTCTCCAACCTCACCCCAGCTGGATTCTCCGGTCCTGCTGCAGTGAATGGAGATTTGGCTAAGCGCCAAATTCCCCATTATCGCCGGTGGCAGTAGCGGGGCATGTAAGACCAGAGAATTCCAGCCCAGGACCGGAATTCTCCAGCCGTTCACACCGGCAGGATTTTCTAGTCCTGTTGGCGGTGCAGCCCTGCCACGGCGGGGCGGGGTGGAATCAATGGGAAATCCCATTGACAGCAGCAAGGCCAGAGCTCCTGCCGCCGGCCAATGGGGTGCCGCCTCCCACTGCCAAGAAACATGCAGCTGGGAGTGGAGAATCCGAGCCTATCTTTCATGTTTTCTTAAATTAATTGCTATTTATTACGGGATTGAATTTCAAATCCACTCGCTGCTGTGGTGGGATTTGAGTCCGTGTACCTGGATTAACCTGGGCCTAGGAGACTACTAATCCAGTGTCATTACCCTTTTGCCATCACCTCCCCTATCTAGGGCCAAAAGCTATTCTCTAAAGTAATGAAAGGTGTGTTTGAAGAGAGGCTGCCACCTAAGTCAATACAGTTAGCCAGCTTCCCCATTACTGATTCCAGATAGTGAAAAAGCATGTGATTAATGTATTTTGACTATGTTTCATGATTGCACTAATTTATACTCGAGATTATTATAATTAATTTTGAGTATCATTGGGAGTAATTTTACGTTGGCAAAACAGGCACAGTTCTGGGTACACTATTGGCACCAATCTGTGATTCCTCTACAGAGGAAACTCCAGATCAGTTAAGTTTTCCTCAATTTTTTTCATTATGGTATCCGGGTCTGTGATTTTCTTATTTCTCATCCCGGTAACTACTGCACTACAGTCTCCTTTTAAATATTTATTTCTAGTATTGGATATTCTACATCCTCTTTAGGGGCTTCTCAAGTTCTAATCTGTAATCAATAAGGTTAAATGTTTATTTGCCACCTTTCTCTCATTCTTATGGTGACACAGTAGTTAGCACTGTTGCCTCATAGTACCAGGGACCTGGGTTCAATTCCAGCCTTGGGTGACTGTCTGTGTGGAGTTTGCACGTTCTCCCCGTGCCTGCGTGGGTTTCCTCTGGATGCTCCGGTTTCCACCCCCAGTCTAAAGAATCAACCACATTACTGTGGATCTGGAGTCACATGTAGGCCAGACCAGGTAAGGAAGGCAGATTTCCTATCCTAAAGGGCAATCGTGAACTAGATAGATTTTTACAACAATGGTTTCATGGTCATCATTAGCCTTTTAATTCCAGGTTTTTATTGAACTCAAATTTCACCATCTGCCTTGGCGGGATTTGAACGTGGGTCCCTGGATCTTGTCCTGGGTCTCTGGATTACGAGTCCAGTGACAGTACCACTATGCCATTGCCTTCTCAAGCTGATGCAAGTTCTGATGGGTCGAATGGCCTCTTTCTGCACGATGATTCTTTCCGTGAAAGACAGCCCTCAGCTTCATTCAAAACTCCCACGCATCTTTCGACATTTACTTCTTAAGTGCTTTGTCTGCCAGCTTTTATTCTCTCCTGGTTTGGTTCCACTCTGTTCAATTTATATTTGGGATCTATTCCAGAACACTTCATTTAAGGGAAAATACGAATTCATAAAAGGCAAATTACAGTTTGCCCCCAGTAGATCTGCCAAGTAATGTTCAGAGCCTGAAAACAGGCAGCACAGCAGCTGCACAGCAGAATCATTCTGGGAGGTATTGGGATCCATTTTTAATGCAGCTCCTTCCATCCAGCAGATTTAATAAAATCATGACCCATGTCCTTGTAAAGATCTGCCTGAACAGCCGATTGGCTTCCCTGATTGTTAGATACACCCTAAGTTTTTCTTCTTTTAAAAAAAAAACACCTTCCTTTCTTCCAAAAGACAACTTGGAGATTTTCCTGAAGAAATACATTTCTAGACAGTCCCTTTAGTTTCCGGACTGTAATCCACATTGAGGCTGAAGCACGTAATGGTACGAAATGAAATGGAGAGCGCCTATCAAAGATTGGCAATGGGGTGATGTTTTAAACTGCATTTTGCCTTCTTCAGAATGGAGTAAGCAATAAATTAGATTGGTAACAGTTTTCTTTAAAATAAAAATAAAAAACATTTCAAATTCCCCTTTTTGTGGTAAAGCGATCTGGAAAATTTAACTCAATTAGATTCAATTTGACAGGCGAAAAAAAAAAACTGCTGACTAACAGACGTGGAATGTAGCTGTAATACTGAGCTCACATCCATCGATGTGAAGCATTTGCACTGTTCCACATCAAGCCATGTCTGACACAGGGGTAAAACACATGGTAGCAACCGGTACATGGCGATGCCGGGGGGCGGGGGGCGGGGGGGGGTGGGGGTTGCAAACAGACCTAGGTTAAGTTCAGGACAGAGAAAATGGAGTTCAGCACATTGAAAATGTTTTATTTTAATATGATGTAATTGCCCTTTGGCATTGAACTGCTATTTAACTCTGAAAAGTAAAAAACAATGAACCACAGGAAAAGCAGGCGTTTTGCCAAACATTCATCCACTTGGGAACTTCATCAGATTTTGGTCTGTACCAGTTGTAGTTAAAAAAGGAAAGTTTATTTATTAGCGACGCAAGTAGGCTTACATTGACACTGCAATGAAGTTACTGTGAAAATCCTCTAGTCACCACACTCCGGAGCCTGTTCGGGTACACCGAGGGGGAATCTGGCATGGCCAATGCACCTGACCAGCACATCTTTCAGTGTGTGAGGAAACCGGAGGAAACCCACACAGACATGGGGAGAACGTGCAAACTCCACACAGACTTTCACCCAAGCTGGGTATCGAACTGGGTCCCTGGCGCTGCGAGGCAGCAGTGCTAACCACTGTGCCACCGTGCCGCCCTGTTAGTTCTGCATCTCGCACAAAGTTGAAGTGATATGAAACTACTTTGGCAAGGGGATGGGCATCAAGCTGAGTCACATTGGAGTTGGACCTTTCAGCCCGATGCGGAAGCCTTCTCATTAATGCTAATCAATGGATGACAGAGTAAATTAGTTGATATGTTTCCTCTGTTGTTTTTTTAAAGGTATCATTCACTTCCAGTGTTGAATTGCAAAGACTCATTTTCATTAATTACATTTTTGTCGGAGAATGCTCACAACTTTTCTTTTCCCTGCCCCAAGATCGCATTAGGTTACTGCTGTCATTTGTCTAAACTGCTGCTCAGAATGCACAAGGCTGGAGATTATCCAAGCTGACAGGAAGCAGTTTACACTGAGTTATTCCCTCAATTTGGTAAGGGAGAATTGCAGAAAATTGTGTCAATGTTTTGTGAAGAAACCCAGCGTGTTCCCTGATAGTTCAGAAGCAAAGAATATGTTTAACATCCCGGCTAGATATTAATAATTGCATTCATTTCATATCATTTAAAATCGCAAAAATGTGTCTGCTGCAAATTATTTTCCAGTAGCAAGCTATGACCATATTTGTAAAGGAAACTGGGTGGTGCGTATGAAATCCCATTGCAGCAAGCTTTCTGCAGGCTGCATCTTAGAACACGTGGCAACTTTACACTAAAATATTTCGGGAGAAATGATAGGTTTACTGACAGCTTAAGTCAACACAAACACTCGCCGAAAATCTACCACCTCACCCGCCAGGGAATCGGAGTGGGCGAGGGTCCAACAACGGAAATCTCCGATGACCTCAGGCGGGAATTTTCAGAATCGCTCGAGCGAGGTTGTAAACTCCCGCCCACTGTTTCAAAGTTCCAGTGACATACAATTCTTAATTTTTGACCTTCATCGTTTTCCTGCATTTCATTTTTTCAAGTCTTTTGTGTTTTTTAATTAGTAATTAATTGTTTCTCCCCTGCTCGCTTGAAAGTACTGAATGCCCCACTAAGTGATCATTTTGTACAGGGTCTACCATAGGTGGGCCGAACTAATTTTCCTTTGGAAGATTATTACCTTGGCACCTCCTGATTTATTTTTTAAATGAGTGTACATGTGGCAGAAAAATTGCAAATTTCATGCCCTTGGTCTTGCCGTTTGGTCAATTGTTCTGTCCCCATGAATGATTCTGCGCTGCCGTGCATTTGTTGGCATGCTAGCAATGCAGGTGACTTTGGCAAGAGGAAGATACCTGAGTGCCAGGCAGTGTGATGGACCAAGCAAAACATGTGTGGGTATGACAGGTGGGGCAGCACGGTAGCACAGCGGTTAGCATTGCAGCCTCACATCGCCAGGGATCTGGGTTCAATTCCGGTCTTCAGTCACTGTGTGGAATTTGCATGCTCTCTCCGTGTCTGCGTGAGTTTCCTCCGGATACTCCGGTTTCCTCCCACAGTCCAAAAGCTGTGCTGATTAGGTGCATTGGCCATGCTAAGTTCTCCCTCAGTGTATCCGAACAGGTGCCGGAGTGTGGCGACTTGGGGATTTTCACAGTAACTTCATTGTGGTAAAGCTTACTTGCGACATTAATAAATAAACTTAAACATAAACTTAAACTTGTGGTGCATGCTTATAAATTGAAGCCCATTCAATAATTGTAAGCTGGGATCTGTCAACAAATCCCAGTGATTTAAAATAATATTCTTTCTTTCCCACTCTGGAATCAATGGCTATCAGGGGGCAAACACTCAGCCAGGGTTGGAGTCATGCCTGGTACATGGGAAGATGGTTGTGGTTGTGGAGGGTCAGTCATATCAACTCCAGGGCATCTCTGCAGAAGTCCCTCAGGGTAGTGTCCTAGGCCCAACAATCTTCTGCTGCTTCATCGATGACCTTCCCTCTGTCATAAGGCCAGAAGTGGGGATGTTCGCCAATGATTGCACAATGTTCAGCACCATTCGCGATTCCTCAGATACTGAAGCAGTCCATGATGAAATGCAACAAGATCTGGACAATATCCAGGTTTGGGCTGACAAGTGGCAAGTAACATGTGCGCCACACAAATGCAGGAAATAACCATCACCAATGAGAGACACTCTAACCACCGCCCTTTGCCATTCAATGGCATCATGCCCCCCCCACCCCCCTCCCAACCCTCTCCGCCCTCCTCCGTGGAAAGTAGCACTATTAAAAAAGGGGCATGTGGCTACTTTCTCTTCAACAGTGCAGCCCTCCGACACTAGGGGCCCAATTTTACCATTTTGATTCGAAGTGCTGAATCTGGGCGTGATTCAGATCCGACTTATAAACCCTGTTCTCAGGCGCCCCCAAACACACTCAACCTGAAAAAGAGTCGCGAATCGGAATTGCGCTGTGGGTGGGGTTTATCACGCCCGAATCACTGCTGCTCTGATTGGAGCCTTCAACTGCGCACGCACAGTAAAAAAAAATTTAGAAAAACGCTCCCCTGCCACATTGCTCCCGGGCCGCAAAAAGCAGATAAAGCGACTCAGGAGCGATGGCCTCCACAGATGTCACCCCACTCCCACAACATAACTGTCCCCCTTATCCACCCACACCCCCTACCTAGACCAATTGCAACCCCCTGCCCCACTTCCCCCCCCCTCACCGATCGCCCACAGAGTGGCAGCGGACCCCCTGCTCCCCCCCACCAGAAATACATCTGACCCGCCTCCTCCTCCCCCCCCCCACCCCCCGCACCAGAGAGCGATCTGACCTTCCTCCTCCTTCCCTCTCCCCCATGAGAACCATCTGACCCGCTTGCCCCTACCCCCCCCCCCCCCACCACCAGAGAATGATCTGGCCCATCTGCCTGCCGCCCCCCCCTACCCCCACTCCCCCCTGCCGCCCCCCCCCCCCTCCCCACCCCCCCCCCCCCCCCCCCCACCTCCTCACCACCCATCTGAGTTAGAGAGCTACTGGAAGCTCTGAGCTTACCTTTTCAGAAGCTGGAGCGCCCGAAACAGACTTTTGCCGAGCATGACTGTTTCGTGCCGAATCTGGACGGGCGAACACAATGGTAAAGGGGGAAATTCAGGTAAGTTTCGCCATGCAGCCCATTAAGTCGCGCCCGATTCAAGCGCAGACCCGATCGTGTCCGTTTTCGGGCCTTGGTAAAGGGGGAATCGGCTCAGAAGTGGGCGCGGATCACGCTATTCGCCTCACGCCCGACTTTACCAAGTTTTCTTGCCCGAAAACGGGCGCATTGCAATGGTAAAATTGGGCTCCAGGTCTCAGAAACGCGCTGAACTGCTCTGATTTCTCCGGGCCTGAGTTGGCAGGTTCGGTGAGTCAGGATCACAGGTTAGAAACTGAGATCGGAGCGGCAATCTGATGCTAATTACCACTCCCTGAGAAAGCTCTGGCTTGATATGTACTTGGATAGCATGGAATTAATTGTTGCAAACAGTGTCATGTGTGTACAAAGAACTAATTATGTTTAGATAGCACCTTTCTAATTCTTGAGGTTTGCCCAAAAACTAGTCTGCTTCACCAGTTGGTCCTATTCAGGGATTCTGTGCCTCCAGGAGGACCTGGATTCAGTGGCCAAGTCGCCTATCAATCTGGATGGTCAGTATACGAAACAGCTAATCTGATGTGTAAACCATCCCAATAGGGAGGCTAATTGACAAATGATTACTCTGAAGAACAAAGAACAAACAAAGAACAAAGAACAATACAGCACAGGAACAGGCCCTTCGGCCCTCCAAGTCCGCGCCGCTCCCCGGTCCAAGAAGAGTCATATTGGACTCAAAACATTAACTCATTTCTCCCTCCACAAATGCTGCCAGACCTGAGTTTTCCCAGTATTTTCTGCTTTTAGACCTATGATTCTGTTGTTCTGAATGATCATTGGTGGAGCAGTAAAAGATGCCGGATTCCTTTCTTACCTCATGGATTTCTGTTTGGGCCTGGTTGTAGTGGGATGCTGCTTCCTTGACCTTCAGGTCTAGCTGGAAGGCCAGCAGGCCGGCGTCAGTTGTTTTGAAGCAGTTTCTCCACACCGCCAACCACCCCACCCCCCTACCTCTTCCCCTCGTAAAGTGTGAGCAAGTGGATTCCTCTTCAGCCTCAAATTCTCTATTACAAACGCTCATTTCACCAGAACCAACTCGTGGGCCCCGTGGCCATTTTGGGATTGGAACCTGGCTCACTGTATCTTTCATTCTCTCAGCTCCGCGCATTGGCAACAGATGGCGGATTGGGTGGCACCGGGTAAGAGAAACTATGGCAGTGCGAGGTGGCCAGTTTGGCCATAAATGGAATTCGAGTCTGCCTTCAAGACCCTTCCAGTTAAGTGGAACAAAAGGTGGTTAACTGAGATCTGGAAGTCTGATCATTGAGAGCTTTTCCTACCTGGATGTATCATCCTTACTGTGTGCTGGCTGCACATAGAATCCCTGTGGTACAAAGGAAGTCATTCAGCCCATTGAGTTTGTACCGACCACTATTTATCCTGCTAATCTCCCTAACTACAGGGTCAAATTAGCACGGCCTGTCAACCTAACCTGCACATCTTTGGACCGTGGGAGGAAACCGGAGCAACCGGAGGAAACCCATGCAGACACAGGGAGAACGTGCAAACTCCACACAGACAGTGGCTGAGGCCAGAATTGAACCTGGGTCCCTTTCGCTCTGAGGCAGCAGTGCTAACCGCTGTGCCAACGTGCCGCCCTCTTATGTTCTGATGGATGGACGGAAGGGAGGGTGGATGGAAAAAGGAAGGATTGCATTTATCTCATGTTTTTCACAACTATCAGATGTCTCAAACCACTTTACAGCCAATGAAATGTAATCACTTTACAATGTGATAATAGCCAGGCCAAATAATCTGCTTTTATGATGCTGATTGTGAGATAAGTATTGGCCAGAACACCAGCATTAATGTACCTGATTTACCAAATTACACAACAAAGATTCTTTTTTAGAATGCAGTTGTTGCCATTGTGGAGGCAAATGCAACCATCTACATGGACACAGTAAGGCACCATCAGTGAGATGTATGTCTACTTAATCTGACTACTTAGGCAGATTACTTAGCGCCTTCATTTTCTGCATGATAGGTGCCATTTCAAGTCCAAAATGGCATTAGCAAGAGTAAAGGGTGCATGTGCCAGTGCGCAGACAAGGTAGGTTGCAATGTGTAAAGATTCTGGCCGGACTTCTCTGACCTCGCCTGCGGCTGGGAGTCAGACAAATTTGGACCAGGGCAACATCTCAATGGCGCATAGCGAGTCACCATCCCCTGCCTGCCACGGAAACTCGCTAACACAGCGTACCAAGGCCTATTCTGCTGTTACAATGTTGCAGCAACCCACATGCGGCAACACAGGCCCTACAGCCCCTAGTGACCAAAGCGCGTGGTGATCAGGGCGTCCCTCACCACCCTCACATGCCTGACCTTGCTGCCGCCGCGCTCCAATGCCTGCGTGGTGTTGCTCATTATCATCATCCTCCTCCTCCTCTTCCTCCTCCTCCTCCTGTTGGGCAGCCTCCTCCCCAGCCACACCCGGCTTGTTGGCCTCCATGTCCTCCTCCTTCAAAAGGTCTCCTCGCGGCTGCGCCAGGTTGTGTTGGGCACAGCACACAATGTCAGGGGGCTATATTGCAGGGCCCCACCAGAGCAGTCCAAGCACCTGAACCGCATTGTGAGGAGCCCTATGCAATGCTCCACTATTGACCAGGTGGCAATGCATTATATCGGGTCTCTACATCAGTCTCAGGCCTCCCCACAGGTGGCATCAGCCAAGTCCGAAGCGGGTACCCCAGGTCCCCCACAGGCCATCGCTGCACCCTGGGCTCCCCCTCAAAGACCTCCGGGACATCAGCACTCCTCAATATAAAGCTGTCATCCACGCTGCCGGGGTGTCTAATGCAGACGTGCATGATATTCAGCAATTGCACATTCATTGAGTGGAAGGCCTTTCTGTTCATGAATCTTCCTGGATTCTTCGCTGGAGCCTTGAGGGCGATGTTGGGTGGAGTCTATAGCTCCCTACACATTTGGCATCCCTGCAATGGCTGCAAATCCTGCAGCCTGGGCTTCCTGCTGGGCCTGGTCCAGGTCAAATTTAATATACTGACCAGCCCGGGCACACAGGGCATCTGTGACCTCCTTCACACACTTGTGGATGGATGATTGGGAAACGGCACAAAGGCCTCCACTGGCGGTCTGGAAGGACCCAGTGACACAAAGGTTTAAGGCAGCCATCACCTTCGCAACCTCCGGGAGTGGGTGCCCCCCGCACCCGCCCCCCTCCCCCCCACAACCCCCCCGGTGTCCCGAGGTGCCAGGTCCTGAAACAAATGGCACAGGTGTTGCTCTGTCTCCATCCGGAGCTGGAGCCGTCGGCGGCACGCAATGTCCGACAGTTGCTCGAAGGACACTCATGTGCGGAACTGCCGGCGTCTCTACTCCCTCCTTCTCCTGAGCCCCCACCACCTCAGGGTGAATGGCGGCCATGTCCTGCCTCCAGCAGCTGTCTCCCCCTACTCCTGTGAGTGGGAAGGCCTGGGCCTCCTGTGCCCACAATTCATCCTCCGGCTCCTTCTCCTCAGCTCCTGCAGCAACCAAAAGAACAGCAAGATCGATGGGTTGTATCGCAAAATCCATCTCGTCAACCTGAAGAGGTGGCGGGAGGGGAGTTTGGGGAAGGGAAGAGACAGATGAAGTGATTAAAGATCTCTGTTCACCCCTAGCCCAGCAACACACACTCTCCATACCCCACCCCCACAGACCCTCCAGCAACACACTCTCCCCACAGACCCCCAGGAACACACACTCCCCATACCCCCCCACAGACCCCCAGCAACACGCACTCCCCATACCCCCCACAGCCCCCAGCAACACACACTCCCGATACCCCCCCACAGCCCCCAGCAACACACACTCCCCATACCCCCCCACAGACCCCCAGCAACACACACTCCCCATACCCCCCCTACAGGCCCCCAGCAACACACACTCCCCATACCCCACTACAGCCCCCCAGCAACACACACTCCCCATACCCCACCTCCACAGCCCCCCAGCAACACACACTCCCCATACACCCCCCCACGACCCCAGCAACGCACACTCCCCATACCCCCCCACAGACCCCCAGCAACACACACTCCCCATACCCCCCTCCCTACAACCCCAGCAACACACACTCTCCATACCCCCGCACACAGACCCCCAGCAACACACACTCCCCATACCATCCCACACAGACCCCCGGCAACACACAGACCCCATACCCGCCCCCCCCCACACAGACCCCCAGCAACACACATACCCCATACCCCCAACAGACCCCCACAACACACACTCCCCATACCCCCCCACAGACCCCCCCGCAACACACACTCCCCATACCCCCCCACAGCCCACCAGCAACACACACTCCCCATACCCCTCCACAGCCCACCAGCAACACACACTCCCCATACCCCCCCCCCCACACAGACCCCCAGCAACACACACTCCCCATATCTCCCCATAGAGTCCCAGCAACACACACTCCCCGTACCCCACACAGCCCCCCAGCAACACACACTCCCCATACCCTCCCCCCCAACCCCGACCACCCCCACACAGATCCCAGAATGGCAACACAGCACCCCCCCATGGCCAATTCACCTAACCTGCACATCTTTGGACTGTGGGCGGAAACCTGAGCACCCGGAGGAAACTCACGCAGACATGGGAAGAACATGCAAACTCCACACAGACAGTCACCCAAAGACGCAGCACTAACCACTGTGTCACCATGCCACCCAGAATGGTGTTAGGGAGGGAGTTCCAGGATCTTGACACAGTGACAGTGAAGGAACCGGTGGTATATTTCCAAGTCAGGATTGTGTGTGACTTGGAGGGGAACTTGCAGGCAGTGGTGTTCCAATGTGTTTGCTGCCCATGTCCTTCTAGATAGTAGAGATTGCGGATTTGGAATGCACTGTCAATGTAGCCTTGGTGAGTTGCTGCAGTGCATCTTATAGATGGTACATATTGCTGCATCTGTGTTTTGGTGGTGGAGGGAGTGCATGTTGTATGTGGTGGGTGGGGTGTCAAACAAACAGGGCTGCTTTGACCTGGATGACACTGAGCTTCTTGAGTGTTGTTGGAGCTGCACCAATCCAGGCAATTGAAGAGTATTCCATCACACTCCTGACTTGTGCCTTGTCGATGGTGGACAGGCTTTAGGGAGTGAAGAGGTGAGTTACTCATCACTGGATTCCTCTGACCTGCTCTTGTAGCCGCAGTATTTATATGGCTGTTCCAGTTCAGTTTCTGAATTTGCCTTATATCAAGATGCTGCATGTTTCCATGTTGCTCAGATCATGGTTTTTTTTGGACACCGATTTTACCATCAAGTTGTGCCCATTTTCGGGCGTGGAAACTTGGTAAAGTCGGGCGTGAGGCAAGTAGCACGATCCGCGTCCACCTCTGCGCCAGTTCCCCCTTTACCAAGGCCTGAAAATGGCCGCGATCGGGACCACACCCGAAACGGACGCAACGACCATTTAAATGCAGTTGCATGCATTTAAATTGACTTAATGGGCTGCACGCCCAACCTTACCAGCACTTCCCCCTTTACCACCGCGTTCGCCCGTCCAGATTTGACGCAAAACAGACATGGTCCGCAAAGGTCCGATTTGGGCGTGCCAGTTAGTGAGGAGTAAGTGCCGAGCGTCCGATGGCTCTCTGCTTGTGATCGGGATGGGGGGAAGGGAGGTGGGTACGACAGCTCTCTGCTTGAGATCAGTGGGGGGAAGGGGGGTCCACTGCCACTCTGCCTGTGATCAGTGGGGGGGAAGGGGGGTCCACTGCCACTCTGCCTGTGATCAGTGGGATGGAAGGGGGGGTCCACTGCCACTCTGCCTGTGATCAGTGGGGGGGAAGGGGGTCCACTGCCACTCTGCCTGTGATCAGTGGGGGGAGGAAGGGGGGTCCACTGCCACTCTGCCTGTGATCAGTGGGGGGGAAGGGGGGTCCGCTGCCACTCTGCCTGAGATCGGTGGAATGAAAGAGGAGGGGTCCACTGCCACTCTGCCTGAGATCAGTGGGAGTGGAGAGGGGTCCATTGCCATTCTGCCCGTGATCAGTAAGGGGGAAGGGGGAAGGGGGCCCGCTGCCAGTCTGCCTGTGATCAGTGGGGGAGGGGGGGAAGGGGAGTCCACTGCCACTCAGCCTGAGATTAGTGGGGGGGAGGGGAGGAGGGGCCTGCGATTGGCCTGGGTGGCGGAGGAGGTGGGGGGATTAGGTGGGCAATAATGTTGGAGGGGGTGGGGCAATGTCTGTGGGGGCCATGGGAGGAATTATCCGGCCCGGGAGCGATGTGGCAGGGGAGCCGCATTCTATCATCTTTTTTGTCTGCGCATGCGCAGTTGGAGGTGCCGATCGGAGCTGCAGGGTTTCGGGCACGTTAAGCCCTGCCCACAGGCTTCTGCAGCACGATTTGGAACCGCTGATATTTTTGCAGGCAGTGTGCGTATGGGGGCGCCTGAGAACGGGACTAAAAGTCGGATTTGAAACATTCCCAGTTTCAAGTTCGCCCAGCACCCAGAATGAAAATGGTAAAATAGGACCAGTATAATGTGAATCCATCGACTGGAAGACAGATATTGACAAAGTGTATTCTCCTCCCTCCCCACAGAACTAATCTGCCTAGTTTGTGCTCAACGTATATTGGCAGAGATTACACATTTCTACTGTTAGTTTGATTGATGTCATTAGCTCACAGTTGTATCTTGAAATATTCCTTACCAGATGTACTTTTTGCCCAAATAATGTAACGGGAAGCCAGGCTGAAGAGAAGGTTCAGAGGGGAAGTGAAAAATCAAATAAGAGATGCATAGAGAGGAAATACGAAAAGAGGCTGGTGGCTAAATCATCTACAGGTACATAAACAGTAAATTAATTAGGACGAGTAGGGCCAATTAGTGGCCAAAAAGGGGGGTTTTTGTTTGGAAGCAGTTTAAGTTCAAGTTTGCTTAACAGCCATGTGGACAAATGTGGGTTAATTCAGGAAAGCCAACGTGGATTTGTTAAGGAAAAATTGTGTTCGAATAACTTGCTGGATTTTTTTATGAAGAAGTAACAAAGAGGCTTAATGAGGGCAATGATGTGGAGTGTGCATGGAATTCCAAAATGCATTTGATACAGGATCCCACAGCAGACTTGTGAATAAAGCTATAGCTCATGGAATAACAGGGTAAGTAGCAACATGGATACAAAATTGGCCAAGGGACAACAAACAGAGTCATGGTTAATGGATATCTGTCGGGCTGGGGGAAGGTTTGTAGTGGAGTTCCCCAGGGGTTGGTACTGGGACCCTTGCTTTTCCTGATATACATTAGACCTTGGTGGGTAAGGCACAACTTCAAAATTTGAGGGAGACAAGGCACTTGGAAGCATTATGAGTTGTGTGGAGAATAGTATAGATCTGCAAAAAAGACACTGGCTGACACGTGGCAGATAAAATTCAATCCAGAAAATGTGAAGTGATTCCTATTGGTAGGAGGAACTTGGAGAGTTAATATAGAATAAAGGATACAACTCTGCAGGAGAAGAGAGTTCTGCGTGTATATATGCGTGTCATTGAAGGTCGAGGCAAGACAGATTGAGGGAGTGGTTAATAAGGCATACAGTATCGTGGGCTTTATTAATAGATGCACAGAGTATAAGGAAAAGGCAGTTACGGTGAACATGTACCAGACACTAGTTTGACCTCAGATGGAGTATTGCATTCAATTCTGGGTGCCATGCTTTGTTTAAGTTTAAGTTTATTTATTAGTATCATAAGTAGGCTTATTTTAACACTGCAATGAAGTTACTGTGAAAATCCCCTAGTCGCCACACTCCGGCGCCTGTTCAGGTACACTGAGGGAGAATTTAGCATGGCCAACCCACCTAACCAACACATCTTTCAGATTGTGGGAGGAAACCGGAGCACCCAGAGGAAACCTGCACAGGCACAAGGAGAATGTGCAGACTCCGCACCGACAGTGACGCAAGCCGGGAATCAAACCCAGGTCCTGGGAAAGATATTAGAGAGAATAGAGAAAAAATTCACGAGAATGATTTCAGGAAAGATAGAATACAGAAGTCCCTCGAGAAGAGAAAGCTGAGAGGAGATTTGCCAGAGGTATTGAAAATCATGAGCAGTCTGGGCAGAGTAGTTAGAGAGAAACTGTTCCCATGTATGAAAGGATTGAGAATGTGAGGGCACAAGTAATTGGCAAAAGAAGCAAAAGCAATAGAGGTAAAAATAGTTTATGCAACGGGTGTTGGGTTCTGGAATGCACTGCTTGAGAGTATGGTGGGGAAAGATTCAACTGAGACATCCAAAAAAGAATTAGTCTTATCTGAAAAAGGATGTGCAGGATTATGAGGAGAAGGCAGGGGGAATGGCACAAAATGAATTGCTCATTTGGAGAACCGGTACAGACACGATGGGCCAAATGGCCTCCTTCTGTGCTGTAGCAATTTGGTGATTCGGTGAACTCTATGGAATGACAACACTGCATCGATAATCACCTATCTCATTAAGTTATTGGAGGACCAGCCGGTCACCACATCGCAGAGGGACATCTCTTGTCAAGGTTTCTGCAAACGGCCATTTTGATGAGGTCCCCTTCATCCTTTCTGCCTGAAATGTATAAACTGGTCAATGCCGCTCGCAGATGGTTGCAATTATTTTGTGAAGTAAACTTTTCCTATTTGTCCAACAGCGACTGCCAAAAAAATTGCTCCTTGCATTTCTTTCAGGAAACAATGTCAGAGTGAAACATGATTTGAAACAGCTTGAGCTTTTATTTTCACATGCAATACCTTCACCGCGGCAGAAGTTAACGCTGAACACTTTCCCGTCGCGGGGACAGTGCACTGAATAAAAAGATCGCCAGGGCAGAGAGAAGCAGGACAGTGCCTTGTTTAAATTAAAGAGGCGGGTCACGAAAGGATTGCTGCAACTTAAATTAAATTTGCCGAACTAGCATTTGGCAACGCTGTGTTCGTGATGATGTGGAATGGAGAGCAGAATGGAGAACTTGGGCCAGGATCAAAAATCCTGCCCTAAAGAGCGCCGTTAATGCCCTGTTCAAAAATATTTATCCACTAAACTGTAAAGATTGTATCAGCTTTTCATACCGTCTATTCTGGGAACAAACAGCGCAAGCTGATCTGTAAATAAACGGTACCAACACTATTTAACATATAAAAACAATAACTTCATGATGAAAGAGTTAGAGAAATCTATGGTGACTGAAGTTTGGAAGTTTTACGTACAAGTTCATAGAATCCCTACAGTGCAGAAGGAGACTATTCGGCCCATCGAGTCTGCACCGGCCACAATCCCACCCAGGCCCCGTTCCCGTAACCCCACATATTTACCCTGTTAGTCCCCCTGACACTAAGGGGCAATTTAGCATGGCCAATCCACCTAACCTGCACATCTTTGCACTGTGGGAGGAAACTGGAGCACCCGGAGGAAACCCACGCAGTCATGGGGAGAACATGCAGACTCCACACAGACAGTAACCCGAGGCCAGAATTGAACCCGGATCTCTGGTGCTGTGAGACAGCAGTGCGAACCACTGTGCCACTATGCCGCCATCCCAGTTATTCTTAATTCAGAACATTTGTTATATAAACAATTAGTTTCCACATAAGGAATTTCTCCCAATTATTCCAACATACAGACTGTGATAGTAAGAAAGCTGTCATCATTGAGGGACATTGCTGGGTTATTTAATGGATTCCCGAGCAGCCTTTTGCAGCTAAACTGTAGTTTGTTTTTCCCCATAATTAAGTGCAAAGGCTTTTGGAATGATTTATTCCTGAACTCTGTAGCACTGCTGCCTTGCAGTGCCAGGGACCCCAGGTTCCATCCCGGGTCACTGACTGTGTGGAGCTTGCATGTTCTTCCCATGTCTGCGTGGGTTTTCTCCGGGTGCTCCGGTTTTCTCCGACAGTCCAAAGATGTGCAGGTGGACTGAACATGCTAAATTGCCCCTTAATGTCCCAAGATGTGTCGGTTAGTGGGATTAACGGAGGAAATATGGTGGGGCTAAGGGGATAGGGCCTGGATGGGATGCTCAGTCAGACTCGATGGGCTGAATGGCCCCTTTCTGCACCGTCAGGATTCTATGATATTGGTGAGGAGCAATGGCAAAGCTGGATTCCTAATTGACACGGTTGCTGATGAACCATTTCATCGGCAAAATGAAGTTGTTTTAAACATTTGCCAACGAGAATGGCTTATTTGCTTTGATTGAGGAGATAGTCAGGACAGTTACTGAGATAACAAACAGGTGAGCAGTGCACAAGGTGACAACATCTCCCAGTTTATGTCATCGATTTTCGTGATCAGATGCTTCTATACTGAAACCAATGAGCTGGCAGCACTTAAGGATTGCTGATATATAGCTCACTGAACCGAGGAGGGGGTGTGAATCTGGCTGCCCTTCAATGGAGTTATGTCAAAACAGAAAAGCTTTAAGGGAGTGGGACACGCGATTGTGGAAAGTGGGGAGAATCAGGAGAGACTGAGATCATTGTGATGCAAAAGATTGGCAATTTGAATCAAGAGCTGTGCATTTCTGGAGTGGTCTGCAGCAAACTCTCCGCGACCATTGAGTGTTACGCTGCACAGGCAGCAAAGTGGCCACTTTGGTGTTTTCGTGGTGTAACACAGAATGGAACATGTAAAGGAGAGAAATATCCACCTGGAGACAGCAGCAAAGAGTATATAAGGAATCTGAAGAGTTTTTTTTTGTTGGATCACCTTTCAAGCAGCTCGAACCAATGAAGCGCTCCTCAATACATTTGTATGAACGACACTCTCTACATCTGCACTGTGCACCGGCCAAACACATTTTACCCAATATTGGCCTCTGCATTAAACTGAGCCAAACTCAGATCTCATTCCTTTCATCTGCTGAAGAAAACTGTGTGGAAAGAATTGAAAAAGATTGGAAATTTATTTCCTCCAAATGTTCAGTGTGTACGTTTTACCCCAGTGTTCTACCTTGTGTTTATTTTCAGCCTCCAATCCCAAACATCGGCCTAAATATTTGACTGCGCAGTGCATGTTTATGGCCGTAGAAATTCAGTGGGCAGGAAGCGCACGCCATTTAGTAACTGGAAATCCACCGCCTGGGTTTTCTGCAATATTGCGTAGCCAGGTATGTATCCAACCCAATAGAAGGGTCTTTAAAGGCTGCAACTAACAAATGCTTAGCTGAATTTGGTAGGGAGGCCACTTATTATTTGAAATTGAGATGTTCATAGAATCCCTACAGTGCAGAAGGAGGCCATTTGGCCCATTGAGTCTGCACCGACTCTCCAACAGAGCCCTATCCCCATAACCCCACTAATCCCTCTAACCTACATATCTTGGGACACTAAATTGATATTTAGCAAAGCCAATCCATCTCACACATCTTTGGACAGTGGGAGGAAACCAGAGGAAACCCACACACATGCAGGGAACATGTGCAAACTCCACACAGACAGTCATCCAAGGCTGGAATTGAACCCAGGTCTCTGGTGCTGTGAGGCAGCAGAGCTAGCCACTGTGCCACCTGATTCTGGGATGAGGAACAAAGGGATCTTTGAGTACAAATACACTAATCGCTCAAAGTTGCAAAACAGATGGAATTAGAAAGAAGGGAAATTATGCTCACCTAACACCATCTACATGGAGAGAACTGTGTGCAGTTCTGGCTGCCATATTGGACAAAGAGGAACTGGAGAGGATACAGGGAAAATTTACAAGACTGAACACAGAGATGGGGCATAACTATAGGGTTCATGGTGGGAGATATAGGAAGGATGTCCGAGGTAGGTTCTTTACACAGAGAGTGGTTGGGGTGTGGAATGGACTGCCTGCAGGGATAGTGGAGTCAGAAACTTTAGGAACATTTAAGAAGCTATTGGATAGGCACATGGAGTACTTCGGGATGATAGGGAGGAAATAGCTTGATCTGGGTTTCAGACAAAGCTCGGCACAACATCGTGGGCCGAAGGGCCTGTTCTGTGCTGTACTGTTCTATGTTCTATGTGTAGGCATACATATCAGGAAAGGATTGCCAAGGAGGGTCTCTTTTCCTTTGAAGAAAGGAAGACAAAAGGATGACCTGGGTGGCACAGTGGTTAGCGCCAGGGACCTGGGTTCAATTCTGGCCGGAGAGATGGCAGATGGAGTTTAATCCAGACAAATGTGAGGTAATGCATTTTGGAAGTTCTAATGCAGATAGGAAATATACAGTAAATGGCAGAACCTTAAGAGTATTGATAGGCAAAGGAATCTGGATGTACAGGTACACAGGTCACTGAAAGTGGCAACGCAGGTGGAGAAGGTAGTCAAGAAGGCATACGGCATGCTTGCCTTCATCGGCCAGGGCATTGAGTTTAAAAATTGGCAAGTCATGTTGCAGCTTTATAGAACCTTAGTTAGGCCGCACTTGGAATATTGTGTTCAATTCCGGTCACCACACTACCAGAAGGATGTGGAGGCTTTAGAGAGGGCACAGAAAAGATTTACCAAGATATTACCTGGTATGGAGGCATTAGCCATGAAGAGAGATTGGAGAAACTTGATTTGTTCTCACTGGAACAACGGAGATTGAGGGGCAACTTGATAGAAGTCTACAAGATTATGAGAGGCATGGACAGAATGGATAGTCAGAAGCTTTTTCCCAGGGTGGAAGAGTCAATTACTAGGGGGTATAGGTTTAAGATGTGAGGGGCAAGGTTTAAAGGAGATGTACGAGGCTGTTTTTTACACAGAAGGTGGTGGGTGCCTGGACTCGTTGCTGGGGGAGGTAGTGGAAGCGGATACGGTAGTGACTTTTAAGGGGCGTCTTGACAAATACATGAATAGGATGGGAATAGAGGGATATAGTCCCCAGAAGCGGAGGGGGTTTTAGTTCAGTCTAGCAGCATGGTCGGTGCAGGCTTGGCTGGCTGAAGGACCTGTTCCTGTGCTCTAATGTTCTTTATTCTTTGTTCAAAGTGATGAGAATGTGGAACTCTCTATCTCAGAGAATGGATGATGTGAATAGTACAGATTAATTTCAGGGGAAACTAGACAATTATATGGGGCTGAAGGGACTAGATGGTCATGATGACAGGTGGGAAAAGATGGGAGGAGAATCGAGTGGAACATAAATTCCAGCATTGACTGGTTGGATTGAGCAATCTGTTTCTGTGCTACACAGCTGATATAATCTGATTGTGGAGATTGAGGAGCAGTGTACATCCTTGATCCCACATTGAACTCATTCATCGTTGTGACCTTGAGACCGGCTCATAATCCTGACCTCTATCCTCCTTACCTGAGTGTTCTGCTCAATCCCAGTCACTGATTACTCTCCATAATTCAAGGCCATTGCTGAGGCAGGCCTCCATTATTCCCACTTCCTGATTCCTTCCTTTCCTGGTCCCCTTTAACTGACCCCGGCAGGAATCGTGTCATTCTCGCTTCCACCTTCTTCCGTCGGGAAAAGGATACAAACGTTTGAGGTCATGTACCAACTGACTCAAGAACAGCTTCTTCCCTGCTGCCATCAGGCTTTTGAATGGACCTACCTCGCATTAAGTTGATCTTTCTCTACACCCTAGGTATGACTGTAACACTACATTCTACGCACTCTCCTTTCCTTCTTTATGAACGGTATGCTTTGTCTGTATATAGAGCGCAAGAAACAATACTTTTCACTGTATATTAATACATGTGACAATAATAAATCAAATCAAATCAAAAGCATCAGGAGCAGCGCAGTGTTATGGCAGAAAGGTTGCTGCACTCACCTCGAAACCTCTTATGGACTGAGAACTGCCTTGTGCACGTCACTCTTTAGCAATCCGGTTGTCGACCGATGTAACTTCCCACTGGCAGGATACGAGATTGAAAAGCCTGATGGGATTCCAGTGGCCAGCTGTTTTAATGAGCATTCATGAGGTACAAATGAATGCAAGTGGCGTTCACGCCACCCGCCAGCGGGAAGGTCGTGGGAAAATTGCAATTTTACACTGGTGGGTCGATACACTTGGGCGAGGCTCGTAAAATCCCGCCTGAGGCCAATGGAGAATTCCATTCTGCGAGCCTCGCCCTCCTTGATTCCGGGCCGGACGTGGCGGTAAAATTCCGGCCCTGATTTCTGATCTTTTGGCTGGAATTCTCCACTTCCTCATGCCGGCAGGATTCTCTGCTCCCGTCGGCAGCACACACCCGCCCGTGGGTTTCCCGATGGCGTGGGGTGGCTTCAATGGGAAATCCCATTGACAGTGGCGGGAATCCTGCTGTGTGTATGTGTGCTGCATTTTATTGCTTACATCTCATGTTTTAGTGACTGATAAACTCACTTTCTTTAACTCAAGAAAGCCCGGTTAAATTGGCCCCTTTTAAAAACGTGAATACATGTGGACTGGGAAAAGATATCCACGACGGAAGGGATTATTGATGTTCTGATCAACTGAGCAGGTTCAATGAGGATGGAGGGCCGGTTCCTCCCTCTTCACCCAGGTATCTCGTCCGGAATCAGACTGGTCATAACAAATATGCACAGTCTGGCCTCGTCAACACTTAAACGTAATTAAATAGAACATCTCAAAACTATTGTTGACAAACAATCTCTTCTTATCGTGGCAGTAAACCTTGCGGACGGAGATTTGAAACAACAAAAGGATGTTAAATATAAACATTTTTTTAAGGATACTGATGGAGAGATATCTTCCGTATGTGTAATTAAACAGATTACAATGTTTCCAGAGAGATGGGGGCACGGTTTAGCAAGTCTTGAATGAATGCATTTTGTTCTTTGCAATGTTATTTCTTTCAGCCAAGCCTACGAACCAGAATCTCTGGAGCACACGAAGAAACCTTATTTCCCTGCACAGTAAATATCACAACAGAAGCAGGAACTTGAAGTTTGTCCGTTGCATTTTTAATTAAATGTTCTGATAATCTCTGGGGGTAGAAATTTGTACAATCCATGCCTGTTTTAGGGCAAAAGGATGCTAATACAGCAATGCAAGGATTTGTTTTCAATCTGCATAGGCATTCGTCCCATTGATAAGTTTTATGCGGTTTGCTTCTAGGCATTGTGGGCGTTGACATAAAACAAGGTTATTTTTTCAGTCCATTCCCGGCCTAGCATTTGTGGAAAGTCCCTTGTGTAAAATTAGTTAACCAAGGAGCAGGGCAGCCGTCAGGTTTGGTTTAATCAGGATTGGCTTTCAGATCTTGCAGTCACCAACCAAAGATACATTCACCCGAATACGCAAACCAATTCCTAAGGGTGTGCGCGCAAACTGCACTACAAGGCCCAGATCAAAATCTACTCTAAATCTCATCTCTTATTGGTGCCTGTGTTTAATGCAAATCAGAAGAGAAACTTCCAATGGCTTTGGCCAGAACTGGGCATGGAATTTTTATTTATTTATTCGTGAAACATGCGCATCACTGACTGGCCAGCATTTATTGCCCATCTCTCGTCACCCTTGAACTGAGTCAGAGGGCAGTTAAGAGTCTACTTTAACTTGGTCTTGAGCACATTCCATGATCTGGCCTCCACAGCTCTCTGGGAAAAATAATTCCACGGACTAAAAGCCCACTGAGAGAGAAAACAAAATCTTCTTATCTCAGTCTTGAATGGGAGACCCTAATTTTTAAACTGTGCCCCCGGATCTATTCTTACCCACAAGCAGAAACGTCCTCTCAGCAACCACCCTGTCAAGACCCCTCAGGATCTTTTATGTTACAATAAAATCACCTCTCATTCTCCTCATCACCAGTGGCTAGAGACTCAATCTGCTCAATTTTTCTCATTAAGATAACCCCTTCATCCCTGGTGGCATGAACATTGTTTGCCTTCATTTGTATCTCCTGAAAGCTCATTAAAACAGTTGGCTGCCTGTGACCCATCATGTCTTCCGATCTTGCGTGAAAGCATGAAATTACGTCAATCTAAAACCTGATCGATAAAGCGTGGTATGCACAAGACGGTCCTCAGTTCATAAGAGACTTTGAGGTGAGTGCAACAGCTTTGTGCCATAACAGTGCACTGCTCCCGATGTATTATTCATTACTCTGCGGGTTCAGTTCCTGTTCTCCACCTCCATGCCAAGCTGGTCTTCATGGACAGCACCATGCTGCGGGACTCATGCAGCCACCTCAACAAAGTTCCGAAGTTTGACAGGGGGTGGATTGCGAGGTGAGGCTGTCTTCTTCCTCTGGGTTGCTGACATCCTGCAAGATCCGCTGAACACAGCTGGGCTGGAGAGACTGATATGAGTGTGCTGGACTGGGACTTAAATCTGCACAGTAAGAAGTCTCACAACACCAGGTTAAAGTCCAACAGGTTTATTTGGCAGCACTAGCTTTTGGAGCCTCAAGCCCCTTCATCAGGTGAGTGGGAGTTGTGTTCACAAACAGGGCATATAAAGACACAAACTCAATTTACAAGATAATGGTTGGAATGCGAGTCTTTACAGGTAATCAAGTCTTAAAGGTACAGACAATGTGAGCGGAGAGAGGGTTAAGCACAGGTTAAAGAGATGTGTATTGTCTCCAGCCAGGACAGTTAGTGAGATTTTGCAAGCCCAAGTCGTGGGAGTTACAGATAGTATGACATGAACCCAAGATCCTGGTTGAGGCCGTCCTCATGTGTGAGGAACTTGGGTATTAGTTTCTGCTCAGTGATTCTGCGTTGTCGTGTGTCGTGAAGGCCGCCTTGGAGAATGCTTACCCGAAGATCAGAGGCTGAATGCCCGTGACTGCTGAAGTGTTCCCCGACTGGAAGGGAACACTCCTGCCTGGTGATTGTCGAGCGGTGTTCATTCATCCGTTGTCGTAGCGTCTGCATGGTCTCCCCAATGTACCATGCCTCGGGACATCCTTTCCTGCAGCGTATCAGGTAGACAACATTGGCCGAGTCGCAAGAGTATGTACCGTGTACCTGGTGGATGGTATTCTCACGTGAGATGATGGCATCCGTGTCGATGATCCGGCACGTCTTGCAGAGGTTGCTGTGGCAGAGTTGTGTGGTGTCGTGGTCACTGTTCTCCTGAAGGCTGGGTAGTTTGCTGCAGACAATGGTCTGTTTGAGTTTGTGTGGTTGTTTGAATGCAAGAAATGGGGGTGTGGGGATGGCCTTGGCGAGATGTTCATCTTCATCGATGATATGTTGAAGGCTCCGGAGAAGATGTCGTAGCTTCTCCGCTCTGGGGAAGTACTGGACGACGAAGGGTACTCTGTCCGCCGTGTCCCGTGTTTGTCTTCTGAGGAGGTCGGTGCAGTTTTTCGCTGTGGCACCGGGATCTTGAGTTCATGTCACACTGTCTCTAACCCTCATGACTTGCCTGGGCTTGCAAAATCTCACTAACTGTCCTGGCTGGAGACAATACACACCTCTTTAACCTGCGCTTGGCCCTCTCTCCACTCACATTGTCTGTACCTTTAAGACTTGATTACCTGTAAAGACTCGCATTCCAACCATTATCTTATAAATTGAGTTTGTATCTTTATATGCCCTGTTTGTGAACACAGCTCTTCACTCACCTGAAGAAGGAGCCTGAGACTCTGAAAGCTTGTGCTGCCAAACAACCCTGTTGGACTTTAACCTGGTGTTGTGAGACTTCTTACTGTGCTTGCCCCAGTCCAATGCCGGCATCTCCACATCATGACTTAAATATGCGTCAGAATTCTACCACCCTGCCTGCCACGGGAATCGGAGCGGGCGAGGGGCGGACAATAGGAAAGTCCGTTTACCTCAGGCGGGATTTTCCAGTCTCGGGTCGGGCATGGCCGTAAAATCCCGCCCTTGGTGCCGGGACTTTAGAATCTTCCAGCTTACGGCGGGCGGACAAATCAGCTGCTGGCCCGCCAGATGGTTCAGAGGGGAACTCATCCGTGCATAATTAATGAGGTTCCCAAGCGAAGAATCTGGCGCGGGATCCTGCAAATCCGGCCAGCGGGAAAGGCACTGCTGGTGCCACCCACCGCCTGGTCTCAAAAACTGAGCATTTGTTCTGGATTAACAGCGATAATGCCACAAGGTCATCGCCCCTTTTAGGGTCGCTACAGGCCGAGACTGGCTCTTTTGATCCCCTCACCCCACTATTCTCATTTAAGTGAGGGCTGGGCCTCAATGATCTCTCCAGCTTCTTCACCAATGGAATGGCCTGGTCAGCTGACCAGTCACCTGAGAGTCAGAATTAATCCTCTCAGCTTTATCTAATTGCTATTCGCAGTCTGAGTGATGGGTTGACTCATTGCCATTCGGAATGAACTTACAGCACTGAAGTCCATACACCTGGCATTAGAGTTTTTATTTTATGTATTAGTGTCACAAGTAGGCTTACAATAACACTGCAATGAAGTTACAGTGAAAATCCCCTAGTCGCCACACTCCAGCGACTGTTCGGGTACACCGAGGAAGAATTTAGCATGGCCAATGCACCCAACCAGCACGTCTTTCAGGCTGTGGGAGGAAACTGGAGGAAACCCATGCAGACACGGGGAGAACGTGCAGACTCCGCACAGACAGTGACCCAAGCTGGGAATCGAACTCGGGTCCCCAGCACTGTGAAGCAGCAGTGCTAACCATTGTGTCGCCGTGGCCGCCAATGATATTTTAATGTAAAAAAAAAGACTCAGTGAAAAAAATGAAATCAAATTAGATAGAATTTGTAGAATGGAAGCATGCTTTAATTACAATGTTTAATAGACAGTTAAAAAGCTCAAATTCTAAAGAGGCTTATTAAATATTTTAAAAACTTTTGACTCACACAATCTGTCTACCAAATTGCTTTGCCTTTTGTTCTCAGCACAAATACTGATCTATATAAATGATATAGCAAACTAAGTGCTGTTTATATTTAATTCCTTTCAAGTATGGCCAGCCCTAAGTAATTATTCACAAAGCAGATGTGTAGGAAAGGCAACAAAAAAGTTATGTTTAACCCAAACCATCAGTAAGGCTGAGCACATGGTTCAGAGTGAGAAGCTGCCCATTTGGAGAATTAATTTTGTTACACAGATACAATAGGCTGGATTCTTCGATCTTGCCCACAGCCAGGATTCTCCAGTCCCGCTGCAGTGAATGAAGATGTGGCTGAGCGCCAAATTCTCCGTTCTCGCTTGCAGCCTCAGTGGGGCGTGAATGACCGGAAAACTCCGGCCTATATATTTTCTTCTTCATTCATGGGATGTGGGCGTCACTGGCTGGGCCAGCATTTATTGCCCATCCTTGAGGGCATTTAAGAGTCAACCACATTGCTGGGATCTGGGTCACATGTAGGCCAGATCATGTAAGAATGAGCAATTTTCCCTAAAGGACATTAGTGAACCAGATGGGCTTTTACAACAATCGGCAATGGTTTCATGGTTATAATTAGACTTTTAATTGCATACCTTTATCGAATTCAAATTCCATCAGCTGCCATGGTGGGATTCAAACCCGGGTCCCCAGAGCATTCCCCTGGGTCTCTGAAATACCAGTCCAATGATGATACCATTACGCAGCTGCCTCTCCTGAATTTAATGCCCTCACCCCGCAGAGGTGAGTTTGGAGGTGAGGGATGGTGCTAAGGGGTGGTAGTGCACCGAATATCATGAGCTCCCAAAAGGTCTATTTGCTATCAAAACACGAGGACTCCCTCCCTGCTATGGAGACACCGCCCACTCCCACCTCACCTCAGGAATCCAGCAATGATCGCTGGTGAAGCCCTGGGCGCAATGCCAGCAGTGGCCACTGCCTCTGGTGGCGCTGCCCAGACTAGAAAGTTGCCAGTTTCTGATTGGCTGGTAGTTCTTGGGGATGGGTTTCCACACTGCCCAGGGCTTAATTTCATAGGAGACCTGGTCAATGTCTGAATAGCGTCGGGCCTCCAGGAGAAAGGTGACTGGAGATTCCCATCAGTTATCCAGTCAGTGCGTAGAAGCTTTGTCACCAACATTCAATTTTCCCCGCTGTTTCCACTGGCATGAGGGTCTGTAATCAGAGGAAACAGAGTTCAGATAATTGAAAAAGAACGGAAGTGAGAAGGGGAGATTTATCTGTTTCAATGAGTTATTATGACCTGGAATGTACTGCCTGATAGAGTAAGGGAAGCCGATCCAATAGAAACTTTCAAAAGAAAATTAGAGACACACTTGGAGATAAAAAGATTTACAAGGCTATGGGGAAATAGTGAGGGAGCTGGCATCAGCAAGGTGGGCTGAATGGCCTCTTTCTGTGCTGAAATGATTTAATGAATTTACATGGCATATCCAGGGGGCTTTCTCCTGATTTTCTACTAAAGTTAAAGTTAAAAGCCAATCAGGATAATTCCCAAGGGACATCAGCAGACCATTTTTGTCTTCTTGCCGGGTGGCATGGTGGCACAGTGGATAGCCCTGCTGCTTCACAGCGCCAGGGACCTGGGTTCGATTCCAGCCTTGGGTGTCTGTGCGGAGTTTGCATATCTTCCCCGTATTTGCGTGGGTTTCCTCCGGGTGCTCCAGTTTCCTCCCACACTCCAAAGATGTACAGGTTAGGTGGATTGGCTATGCTTAATTACCTCTTAGTGTTAGGGGGGATTAGTAGGGTAAATACATGGGGTTACGGGGATAGGGCCTGGGTGGGATTGTTGCTGGTTTCGGCTCGATGGGCCAAATGGCCTCCTTCTGCAGTGTAGGAATTCTATGATATTTTAAGATTGTTTATATATTCAACAATTCAGTGTTTGGACTTCTTATGTCATGCTGTATGCACACATGGTGAATGCTGCCTTAGGAGAGTATTGCATTTATTATAGCACAGGACTATTTTAAATGTGAAACAGTAGAAATGATACTCCTTGAAGTTTTGAGCTTGTAGTTGGGAGCTGGGGACAATATTTGAAATATTTGTGTTGGCGTGAGGTCTGTTGCTCCCAGATATGTTAATTGACAGAATTCATGTTGCTGCCTTCAAGGAAAATAGAATTATTTCCATTTATTACTTGACTGGAGAAAAAATAGAAACTGGGAGAGTGAATGGGTGGAGCAGTTGAAAATAAATCTGTTTCTCATATAAAGTGCAAATACCTCCCTTTAGTTCTGTGCTAGTTTAGTATAGGGGGGACAATGGAGAGCCCACAGTGACAGCTGAGCTAAGAAATGAGGTAGTCTCGCCATATTACACAATGGGCTCTAAGAACTAGGGTCTTTACAGAAACGTTTTTATTTGTTTTCGCTATCTCCAGCCCAGGACTAGACTTTTATCTAGGTTGATTGTTTTTCTTTCTCGTCCCTTCCCTTCGTCCCTCCCTGCAGTAATAGCAGACGAATGCAATGAATCCTAACATGAGGTTCTGGCTTCCTGCCAGGCCGGAGAATGAGTTTTAATATCCTGTTAAGCCACATGTAAGATTCTGTATGGAGCAATGCTCTTGCAGAGTAGAATGCAGTGTCGCCTGTAAGGAAGCAAATTAAGTGCTGACGTCATGATTGTGCTTAACTAACTGTTGTTGCACAAACAAGTTAGTCCGAACATAATGGGGAGGGATAATGCTGAAATTGTGATGTGAATCAGCTGAACATCCAAATCCAGATTCTCACCATAAGTTTTTAAGTTTAAGTTTACTTATTAGTGTCACAAGTTGGCTTACATTAACACTGCAATGAAGTTACTGTGAAAAACCCCTAGTTGCCACACTCCGGTGCCTGTTCGGTACACTAAGGTAGAATTTAGCGTGACCAATGCACCTAACCAGCACATCTTTCAGATTGTGGGAGGAAACCAGAGCACCCGGAGGAAACCCATACAGACACGGAGAGAACGTCCAAACTCGGCACAGACCCAAGCCCTAGTCCCATAACACAATATGTTTACCCCACTTACCCTGCTAACATATACATCTCGGGATATCTGTGGGCAATTTAACTTTGCCAATCCACCCAACCTGCACATCTTTGGACTGTGGGAGGAAGCGGAGCACCCGGAGGAAACCCACGCAGACATGGGGAGAATGTGCAGACTCCACACAGACAGTGACCCATGGCTGGAATTGAACCCTGGTTCCTGGCATTGTGAGGCGGCAGTGCTAACCAATTATTAGTGTTGTGTTGAACGTTGGTCCTTTGCTATTCTTTTATCTCCTACTCAACACTTATTTTTTGCATTTTAGGTTGTAACTATATTGTAATTTAACTGATGTGGCTTTTACACTTGCTTTGTTTCAAAAGTTTAAAAGTAATGTTTATTTATTAGTCACAAATAAGGCTTACATTAACACTGCAGTGAAGTTACTGTGAAATTCCTCTAGTCACCATATTCCGGCACCTGTTCGGGCACACTGAGGGAGAATTTGGCATGAACAATGCATGAACCAGCACATCTTTCAGACTATGGGAGGAAACCGGAGGAAACCCACGCAGACATTGGGGAGAATGTGCAAACTCAGGCAGTGACCCAAGCCAGGAATCGAACGCTGCTCCCTGGCGCTGTGAGGCAGCAGTGCTAACCACTGTGCCACCATGCTGCCCCTTTGCTTTGCCATATTGTGAAGAAGTTGGAGTGTTAATTTGCAGATTAGGATTTGACCTGAAGAAAAGTCAGACTCTGGCCCTCTCTGGTTTGAGTGAATGTTATACCAGGCCCTGGCTGTGATTTTATGTTGGAAGCTCCTGGTATTGTAACATGTCAAGCCAACAGGCAAATATATTCAATCTCTGATGGCCAATAACTGTGCAAATGGCCTGACTCTGGGAATTTTGCAGCAGAGTCATCAGGTCGGCAAAGGTTTAGTTCCACTGTGTGGTGAACCATCGTTGGTTCCCACTAGGTAGTACTGAGCCATGGTCTGGCCAGTACTACGAGTATGTATATATGTGGCTGTTGGGGTTAGGGATGGGTTGTTCTACTTGTTGCTGTTGGGGTTAGGGTTGGGCTGTTACACCTGTATTATAGTTATTATGGTACATCCCAGTCGGGCTCCGCCTCCTGGGAGAGGTATAAAGGTCACTGCTCTGTCTAGGACCCCTCAGTCTGGGATCGTGTACTATACATGGTAGCTTCGTTGTAATAGTAAATAAAAGCCTTTATTTCCTTGAGCATCTCAAGCCTCGTGTGTGATAACGCGCATCAATTTTATTTACTATTAATTAAACTCTCGTCGTTAAAAAAAAAAGAAAACGATACAGAGAGTATGGAGCAAATGTTAAAACCCGAACGTCTTACACTGGATCCACGTGCGGCGGGCGCCTCTAACACCTTCGACCACTGGTTGAAATGTTTTGAGGACTACCTTGCAGCCTCCGCAACGGTCACCACAGACGACGACAGACTCCGGGTCCTCCACGCGAGGGTAAGCGACACCGTATATCTCGCGATCCGTGCGGCCACCGACTACACAAGGGCCCTCGAGCTTCTTAAGAAGCGTTACATTAAACCGCCAAACGAGATGCATGCTCAATACCTCTTAGCCACTCGACGACGGCAGCCCGGCGAAACGACGGATGAGTACGCGAACGAGCTCCTACAGCTAGCCAGAGGCTGTAACTGCAAAGCAGTGTCGGCAGGCCAGAACATGAACGACCTCGCTCGAGATGCGTTTGTGGCGGGAATCGGATCATCTTATATCCGACTCAAACTGTTGGAGCAAGGTAATCTTGATCTCACTAAGTCGATAGAACTAGTGGACACGTTGGAGACGGCCTCCAAAAGCCTAGTATTGTATCCCGAAGACCACGTGGAGACAACGTGGCAGGAGCACTCGCTGGTCCCTCCTTGTCCCTCGGGTTCGAAAAGCTGCGTGATGCGTGCCCACACTCGGGCCTGACGATGGCAGCAGCTCCGGGCGGCCCGCGGTGTTACTTCTGTGGGGGAGTGAAGCACACTCGGCAGCGATGTCCCGTGTACAGCTTGCCTGAGTCCAGGAGATGGTCACCACTTCAGGGCATGTCGGAACTCAACGGATTATCATCACCTCGGGGTCAGCCGGCCCGTGAGACTGTGGAGGAACCGTTGGACATCGCCTTGGGGAGAACGCCACCGCGAGTGCCTACTCCGGTGTCATCACCGGTGTTGAGGAGGTCACAACGACGGTGCGGTCCCCCTGACCGTCTGAACTTATAGACTGATGACAAATTATTCTTTTTTTTTTGTACCCCGCCGGCCTTTGTCTTCAAAGGAGGGGTGAATGTGGTGAACCATCGTTGGTTCCCACTAGGTAGTACTGAGCCATGGTCTGGCCAGTACTACGAGTCTGCATATATGTTGCTGTTGGGGTTAGGGATGGGTTGTTCTACTTGTTGCTGTTGGGGTTAGGGTTGGGCTGTTACACCTGTATTATAGTTATTATGGTACATCACAGTCGGGCTCCGCCTCCTGGGAGAGGTATAAAGGTCACTGCTCTGTCTGGGACCCCTCAGTCTGGGATCGTGTACTATACATGGTAGCTTCGTTGTAATAGTAAATAAAAGCCTTTATTTCCTTGAGCATCTCAAGCCTCGTGTGTGATAACGCGCATCACACTGCCTCGGCACTTCCTCAGGAAAGCTCCTTTAACTTTATTTTTAAAACCCTGGAAGTTAGCTGCAATGTAAATTTGAACAATTTATATTAATTTGCACTATGGTCGCAGAACAAGAGTGTGTTTCAGCAAAGCTTTGATTTTTATTTGATTTGATTTGATTTATTATTGTCACATACTGGGATACAATGAAAAGCATTGTTTCTTGCGCGCTATACAGACAAAACATACTGTTCATAGAGAAGGAAACGAGAGAGTGCAGAATGTGGTGTTACAGTCATAGCTAGGGTGTAGAGCAAGGTCAACTTAATGCAAGGTAGGTCCATTCAAAAGTCTGACAGCAGCAGGGAAGAAGCTGTTCTTGAGTCGGTTGGTACGTGACCTCAGACTTGTGTATCCTTTTCCCGGAGGAAGAAGGTGGAAGAGAGAATGTACAGGGTGCGTGGGGTCCTTAATTATGCTGGCTGCTTTACTGAGGCATCGGGAAGTGTAGACAGAGTCAATGGACGGGAAGCTGGTCAGGCAAGACTGGGATAAGCAGGCAAGGCGACAGAATAATCATCAGGTTTAATCAGCTGTTGAGTGGCTAGCTCCTAAAAATAATTTAAATATGCAAATATACAGTCAAACACAGTCAGGATCTGGCGGTCAATAATGGTGTCACTAACTGAGCCTGGGAGGTTGCAGCAGGGTAACTAAAGGTTCGCATCCACTGATGTGCACCACATTGGAAAGGCTATTTTAATCAGCTCATTTGTTACCAAATCATTTTCCAGGCACTGAGACATTGAACTGAGCTCCCTCTTCATAGAATAGAATCTTAGAATCTCTACAGTGCAGAAGGAGGCCTTTAGGCCCATCGAGCCTGCACCGACAACAACCCCACCCAGGCCCTATCCCCATAACCTCATGTATTTACACTGTTAAACTCACTGACATTAAGGGGCATTTAGCATGGCTAAATTGCAAACCTGGACATCTTTGAAGTGTGGGAGGAAACCAGACTCCACATAGATAGTCACCCAAGGCTGGAATTGAACCCCGGTCCCTGGCGCTGTGCCAACATGCCAAGTACGGTGTACAACTCTCCTCTGGGTGATTGCTTCAGAGTGCCCGATGGGATAATACTCACTGCACCCACCTCAAGCAGCAGATTTCTCCGGCGGTCAATCGGAGAAGGTTGTTCAGCAGTGAAGCTATGTCAGGCCGTGGTAAAACCGGAGGCAAGGGGCGCGCTAAGGCAAAGACCCGCTCCTCGAGAACTGGTCTCCAGTTCCCAGTGGGCCGCATCCATCGACTGCTGCGCAAGGGCCACTAACGTGGAGCGGGTGGGCGCCAAGGTGCCCGTCTACCTGGCCTCCGTGCTCGAGTACCTGACCGCCGAGATGCTCGAGCTGGCCGGCAACGCGACCCGAGACAACAAGAAGACCCGCATCATCCCCCGCCACCTGCAGCTCGCCATCCGCAGCAATGAGGAGCTCAGCAAGCTGCTGGCCATTGCTCAGGGTGGCATCCTGCCCAACATCCAGACTGTGTTGCTGCCCAAGAAAACCAGCCACTTCAACAAGGTGTTTGCCTGAAGGAGGGTGGAGGGACCAGGTGTGAGATAAACAAAAAAACAACCCACCTCAAGCAGCAGGCAACCGATCACACCAGCTACCAACCAGAGAATCACCGGCAAGTTGTTCTGATGTGAGCTCGTTAAGTATTGTTAAGGGGCGTTAAGTATTTTCAAGGCTGAGATAGATTTTTAATCGGTAAATGAACCAAGGGTTACATGGATAAGGCGGGTAAGTGGAGTTGAGGATGATATCAGATCAACCGTAATCTCATTGGATAATGGAGCAGACTCAATGGGTCAAATGGCCTACTACTGTTTCTACCTCTTATGGTCTTATGGAGCTTTGTCAACGGCTTGGGGCTTAGAATCACAAAATCTTGAATCTCAAATTTAAAGGGGCATTGCCACTTTTAGGGTAAATACATCCAAGTGGAGACAAATATTTTACAGGCTCAAAAGTAATTTTAAGAAGTTTTCATCCTTTGCAAACAAAGTATAGATGGCAAAGTGATGAGTGAAAATGAAAGAATGGAAGCCACAACATGAATTCACATAATGGAGTCAATGGGTGAGTAATGAAGCAACACTTGACCTGGTTTCCTGTTCGAGATGGCTGTGAGTTTGATGCATGGGACCGTGACCGATGCGTTATGGTTCATTGGTGCCAAAATTACCTTCAAACATAGACAAGGCACCTTGTGGGCAGCAAATTAGCTAATAGGACATAGGATGGCACGGTGGCACAGTGGTTAGCACTGCTGCCTCACAATGCCAGGGATTCGCGTTCAACTCTGGCCTTGGGTGACTGTTTGTGTAGACTTTGCACATTCTTCTGTGTCTGCATGGGTTTCCTCCAGGTGATCCAGTTTTCTTCCCACATTCCAAAGATTTACAGGTCAGGTGGATTGGCCATGCTAAATTGTCCTTTAGTGTCAGGGGGATTAGCAGGGTAAATATGTGAGGAGACGGGGATAGGACCTGGGTGGGATTATTGTCTGTAGGCTTGATGGACAAATGGCCTCCTTCTGCAGTGTAGGGATTCTATGATTCTTTTATGACATTGTTAACTGAGAATGAATTTTAAACATAATAATAGTAGGCACTAGTAATTTTGCCAGCTGTCAGCAGTATGTTCCCTATGCTGTATACAGGCTGTAGGATCTTTGCTACAACTGGCTTCCTACTGACTGAACATGTTGAGGCAGTTGTCCTTAATCACTGGCAGACAGATGTGTCAAGATCTAAAGATATATAGGGGAGGCGATGGCCTGGTGGTATTATCGCTGGATTATGAATCCAGTAACTTAGTTGATGTTCTGGGAGCCTGGGTTCAAATCCCACAGTGGCAGCTGGTGAATTTGAATTCAATAAAAAACATCTGGAATTAAGAATCTACTGATGACCATGTAACCATTGTCAATTGTTGGAAAAATCCATTTGGTTCACGAATGTCCTTTCGAGAAGGAAATCTGCCGTCCTTACTCGATCTGGCCTACATGTAACTCCAGAGCAACGTGGTCGACTCTCAACTGTTCTCCAAGGGCAACTAGGGATGGGCAATAACTACTGACCAGGCAGCGACGCCCATGTCCCACGAATAAAAGAAGCTAACAGATTTCCTTCCCTAAAGGCTATTTGTGAACCAAATGGGTTTTACAACAATCCACCATGGTGGGATTTGAACTCGGATCCCCAGAGGACTACCCTGGGTCTCCGGATTACTACTCGAGGGACAATACCACTACACTACCACCATTTCTCTCTGATTGCTCTTTATCAGATCCAGAAAGTATTGCAGATGGGCAATTTAAAGGAATGGACAGAGTTGATGTGGGGCAAGAGATTGTTAATTGAAAGAAGTGATAAAAATGTGAATTAAAAGGAGCCATAATAAAGTAAATATATAAAAGACCCAGGGAAGATGTGAATAACTAAAGTCGGCTAGTTATGTCGGAGAAGGGGAGGGTGTGAAAACCTAGCAAAGTAGAACAGGCTTCAGTTAATGTTGCTTCTCTCTGCAGGTGCTTAACGGTGGCACAGTGGTTAGCGCTGCTGCCTCACAGCTCCAGGAACCTGGGTTCGATTCCTGGCTTGGGTCACTATCTGTGTAGAGTTTGCACGTTCTCCTCATGTCTGCATGGGGGTGCTCCCACAGTCCAAAAGATGTGGTGGTTAGGTGCATTGGCTAAATTCTCCCTCAATGCACCCAAACAGGTGCTGGAGTGTGGCGACTAGGAGATTTTCACAGTAGCTTCATTGCAGTGTTAATGTAAGCCGACTTGTGATACTAATAAATAAACTAAACTTGCCAACATTATCTGTTTGGATTTCAGCATCTGCAGCGTTTTGCCTTTTGGATGAGAATCCTATTAGAAATGCAAACAAAAGTTCTCAGGTATAAATCAAAACCGAGATGCTCAAACACCACCCGGTTTGCTCCTGGGCTATTGGATGCCTGAAAGTGGAGTCTGCAAAAATGAACCACCCATGAACCACTCATGGACATTGCGTGGTTTAGACAGAAACCTGGAACATGGTACAAGCACCTGGGAGGTCCAGGAGAACATTTAGCAGAAGCACATTGGGGGATATTAAATAAATAAATTTGCTTGATATGTGAGGGGAACAAACCTGACAGGCCGAAAATTCTTCCCTCATTTCATTCTTCTTGTCTTCTTTCTCTTTGTATATGATTGGTCAGTAGAGCAAGTATTATTCCCTTTTGACCTAATTGAGGTGTATAAGATGATAAAAGGTATGGATAAAGTAGACGTGGAGCGGATGCTTCCTGTTATGGGGCATTCTAGGACCAGAGGTCATAGTCTTAGGATGAGGGCTAGCAAATTTAAAACAGAGTTGAGGAGAAACTACTTCTCCCAAAGGGTTGTGAATCTGGAATTCGCTACCCCAAAGTGCAGTGGATGCTGGGATAGTGAGTAAAATTAAGGAGGAGTTATACAGATTTTTAATTGGTACTGGGTTGAAGGGTTATGGGGAGAAGGCAGGAAAATGGGGATGAGGAGCATATCAGCCGTGATCGAATGGCGGGGCAGACTCGATGGGTCGAATGGCCTAATTCTGCTCCTATAACTGATGAACTTATGAAATTGATTGGACTTGAAATTGATTGATGCTGAGGTGCTTTTATGTTCTGTTATGTATGAATAGAAACAACTATGGCTCATTGAGTGATTGCTGACAACGATGCTTTGGACAAAGATCAAGCTTCTTATCATGTCCTGTTTACATAAGAACATAAGAACTAGGAGCAGGAGTAGGCCATCTGGCCCCTCGAGCCTGCTCCGCCATTCAATAAGATCATGCTGATCTTTTTGTGGACTCAGCTCCACTTACCCACCCGCTCACCATAACCCTTAATCCCTTTACTGTTCAAAAATTTATCTAACCTTGCCTTCAAAACATTCAACGAGGTAGCCTCAACTGCTTCACTGGTCAAGGAATTCCACAGATTCATGACTCCTTGTTCGCAGTTTTATTCATTGCGTGGAATATTTAGGAGACGTGCTTTTGAGGAGAGAAATAGCAGGCTTTAGTGTCATAGCACGTACCAACCAACTCAAGAACATCTTCTTCCCTGCTGCCATCAGACTTTTGAATGGTCCGATCATATATTAAGCTAATCTTTCTCTTCACCCTACCTGTAACTGCAACACTATATTCTGCAGCCTATCCTTTCCTTTTCCTCTATGTACTCTATGAACTATTTTGTCCGTATAGCGCGCAGGAAACAATACTTTTCACTCTATCCCAAAACATGTGACAATAACAAATCAAATCTGTACCCCTCAATAAATTGTATTACATAGTGCACGATCATTGCAACTTCACAGGTAATGATAGGTTAGAATCTGTTTCATACAAGACATTTCGTGAATGTATAGACAGTAAATGATGTGACTTATAGAATCATAGAATCCTTACAGGCCATTTGGCCCATCAAGCCTTTGCCGACCACAATCCCACCCAGACCCTATTCCCGTAACCATCATTTACTCTGCTAATCTCCCTGACACTAGGGTCAATTTAGCATGACCAATCAACCTAACCCACACATCTTTGGAGTGTGGGAGGAAACCAGAGCACCTGAAGGAAACCCACTCAGATACAGGGGAGAAAGTGCAAACTCCACACAGCCAGTGACCCCCGAGGCTGGAATTGAACCTGGGCCCCTGGCGCTGTGAGGCAGCAGTGCGAACCAGTGTGCCACTGTACTGGGAGACCAAAGGAATATGGTCTGAACTGTGACCGATGGACACAAAAAACATTCCAGCTGTTTGGAGTTGAGACAGACATGAAAGAGATCAGCTCCGAATGCTACACTTACATGACCAGGGGTAATTTTAAATGCCTGAAGGTTAACGAGGTGATAAATCACAGACTCAATTCGTCCTTGCTCGATAATAATAACATAGTTAGCAGAAAAAAACTCGACTGCTGTAACCTGGAATATATCAGAGACTTGCTCTGGATTTTCAACAGTGGAGTTCCAAGTGCTGAGTAAACACTTTTATAGAAGGATGCAGAGAATGCAAGACCAATAGCAGCAGTTGCTATTCAAGAGGGGAGCCCGGCATTAAAATGGAACTTTCCTGTATTTGTTGTTATAGATTTTCACAGTTATTGTAGATACCTGAGGTGGACTTAAAACTGTCCCTGATCTTACCTGGCTTCTCACTGGACCTAACATGAATTTTCAGTTAAAAAACTGAAGGCGTATTAACAATTGCAATATGTACTTTGGGGATATATTAACCATCTGACGCACATCTCAGAAGGTCACGTTCAGTTACCAGTTTAAAGGTACACTTGAATTTATAAATAGGATAAGCATTTGCTAGTCCCTATTAATGCAATTCGATTTTATTTTGGAAACACATATTTCCTTCAGTACTCTTTGCCTGGGTTCTCTGTGAAACCGAATGTGAAGAGTAGGAAAGTCCTGGTAAAATCTTGTGTGGTGGACCTCAGTTGTGCCTTTGTCCTATATGGACCACCGTTGTGTGTGCTTGTCATACCTGGACACATCTCCTTCCAGTTTGGGTCCTCCCCTCAGCACCTAGTATAAAGGTGGCTGTCTCCTCTCCCTTGTTCAGTCCAGGTCGGTTATTTGTTGGGATCTGCTCCTGATTCTGTTGTGAATAAAAGCCTACACTTGTATTGGCATATCGGTAGTCTTTCGCCTTATTGATAGCCATCTTGCCAGTGTCAGGCATTTTGGGGCAATGTTGTTGGTCATTTTCCTGTGCCTATTGGCTCATAGATTTTGTTTTGTGGAATAACATGCCGGAAATCTGAACTGACAGTGGAGCAGTGAGGGCAAAAAGGCATGTGGGACCTTAGTGAGCAGTCGAACCAACCTTACATCTTGAGAAATAAACAGGTTGGCCACGAAATTCTGTGTTTTAATGCCCAGTGCTACAAACACAGTTTGCCTCCAAAACGACATCTACAGCACATGATCATATCTCTCAAGCTAGCCATACTGATGCTATTTTGATGAGAGCATTAATGAGCGCACATGAAGTGTCCACCTGAACTTTGAAGCTTAGGCAGGTAATTTCACAATCAGCACTCAATGATGACTTGATTTGACGGTGCCATTGTGGAGCTGAAAGCTCCAGCTAAAGCCCTCTCTTAATCTCGCAACACTGAGCATGTATTCAGCAGCAGGAAGCATCCTCTCCAACAATGCTAGATAAAGGGATCATCAGCTATCTTAAGGTCAGTTGCTGATTTTTATTTTTATTCATTCGTGGGACATGGGCGTCGCAGGCTGGCCAACATTTATTGCCCATCCCTAGTTGCCCTTGAGAAGGTGGTGGTGGGCTGCCTTCTTGAATTGCTGCAGTCCACGTTCTGTGGGTTGACCCACAATGCCGTCAGGGAGGGAATTCCAGGATTTTGACCCAGCGACTGCGAAGGAATGGCGATATATTTTCAAGTCAGGATGGTGAGTAGCTTGGAGGGAGACTTGCAGGTGGTGGCGTTCCCATGTATCTGCTGCCCTTGTTCTTCTAGATGGAATTGGTTGTGGGTTTGGAAGATGCTGTTCAAGGATCTTTGGTGAATTTCTGCAGTGCATTTCTAGATAGTACACACTGCTGCTACTGAGTGTCGGTGGTGGAGGGAGCGGATGTCTGTGGAATTGATTGATTTGCACAACCTGTCGCTGAAGCTGTAGAAGTGACTGGTGGTTTCCAAACTAAAGGGTGTCACACGTGCAAGGACTTTGTTTTTTGCACAAATCACTTGCTCCAATGTGTGCAGTTATATGCAACACCAATGAGCTACAGCAAGATTTGGAGAATGAGTAGTGACAACGCAGAGCAGGGCAAGCCGCTGGAAGAGGGAGGAAGGGGAGGGGCAGGGAGAAGAACTCTCAGGGGGAGAATATTCAGGGAGCAGTTTACCAACCTCCACCTCAGCAAGGAAAAGTGTGTCAACCGTGAGTGCATCACAATGGACATCCTCACTGAAATCTGCCACCTGCGACTGGCACAACTGCTACCTCAAAGCAAGGTGACTGTGAAGGTGACTGAGACCATAGGATGTAATGCCCCTCCCCCACCCCCCTTCCCCACCCCCCCCCTCCCCCACCCCCCCTTCCCTTCTCCCCCCTCCCCCTGCCCTGGGTCCTTCCTTGCCGGAATGGGCAATATTTGCAATATTCTCTAGTTTGCCATCCACTGCTGCATAGACAAGGACACTAGGCTCTGTATTTCTAAGAAAGCTGAATGCATTTCATTCATTCCTGCCAGAGAGAAGCGCATGGAGCGAGCAAGTCTCTTTGGAAGGAGCTTTCTTCAATTCAGTCTCAGAATGTAGATGATGTCAGTAAAGTCAGCATTTATTGTCCATTCCTAACTTCCCTTGAGAAGTTGGTGATGAGCCACCTTCTTGAATCCAACTTGTAGAATGTGTGGTCATGCATGTATTGCCATGACTTGTGGGGCGGCACAGTGACACAGTGGTTAGCACTGCTGCCTCACCACGCCAGGGACCCATATTCGATTCCCGGCTTGGGTCGCTGTCTGTGTGGACTCTGCACGTTCTCCCCGTGTCTGCGTGGGTTTCCTCCGGGTGCTCCAGTTCCTCCCACAGTCAGAAAGATGTGCGGGTTAGGGTGCATCAGCCATGGTAAATTCTCCCTCAGTGTACCCGAACAGGTGCAGGAGTGTGGCAACTAGGGGATTTTCACAGTAACTTCATTGCAGTGTTAATGTAAGGCTACTCGTGACAAATAAATTAACTTTAACTTTTTACACATGAAATGGTATGTCAGTAGTGTGCAGGAGTTCACGTTAGTGTGGCTACAGGCATGATGTGTAAGAGCTACTGAAGATCTTACAGTAAACCATTTCAGTTCTCACCTTTAGTCTTCATTCCTACACAACGCAGCAACTTTACACAACAGATTGGCTTTCTAGGTCATTCCAGAGAGCACTTAAGAATCAATCATGTTTCAGTGGGTCTGGAATCATATATGGGCTAGATGGGGGATGGATAGAAGATTTCCCTCCTCAAGGACAATAGTGAGCCCGGTGGCCACCATCATGCTATTAGCTTTTTGTTCCAGATTGTATTTAATTGATTGAGTTTATCTTTCCCAGCTGCCATGGTGGGATTTGAAAACATGTTTCTGGGATTGACAAAAATATTTAGTTCCCCTCCTTATTAACTAATCATTAAACAAAAATATTAATTTAGTGGATTTCACTCCATTAATGAAACCGTGCACCGGGGAACTAGTCAGCAGTAAGATGACAACTTGGAGACCCGAGTTGCATTAATGAACCCTATTTCATTTCAGTTCCAGTTGCCATGGAGTTTTCAGAAACACGGCCATTTTAAATGTCTGAAAGAACAGAAACTACAGCCGGAATGTTACCACGATCACGCCGGCGAAGCTTTCCCGTCCCACTGCAGTGAACGGAGATTTGGCTAGCTGCCAAATTCTCTGACCTCGCTGCAGCGGAAGCATGGCATGAAAGGCCAGTAAGATCGTGCCCAACATCGTGCTATCTTACACTTGGGGAGGCGATGGCCGAGTGGTATTATAAACTGGACTATCAATCCAGAAACTGATGTTGTGGGAACCTGGGTTCAAATCCTGCCACAGCAGATGGTGGAATTTGAATTCAATAAAAAAAAATCTGGAATTAAGAATCTACTGGTGACCATGAAACCATTGTCGATTGTCGGAAAAACCCATCTGGTTCACTGATGTCCTTTAGGAAAGGAAATCTGCCGTCCTTACCTGGTCTGGCCGACATGCTGTTAGGAATGGGTTAACAGATCTTCCAATTAAGTCCTAATTTGATGTCAATTATTCAATAGAAGTCACTGAATAAAGGGGCCACAGGTGGCACTATTTGTTGAAGGTGAATTGCATGTGGAGTTGCATCACAGAAATAAAGGTAGTTTATGAAGAAGCTGAACTCTTGTCTCCTTCACTGAACTACAACTGAGAGCCTCAAATACGTGTGACTCCAGAGCCACAGCAATGTGGTTGACTCTCAACTGCCCTCTGAATGGCCCTGAAAGCCACTCAGTTCAAATGTAACTGGGGATGAGCAATAAATGCTGGCCAGCCAGCGACGCCCATGTCCCACAAATGAATTTTAAAAAACTTAAGATACTCACAGACCTCTTGTGTGTGATCTGTTTGTGGGCCTTGCACAGGAAGATTCAATTAAGCAATCGTCAGCGAGAAATGGAAATGCTACTGCAGTAGGTCAAACTTGGCAACTTTCTGCAATGCCAAAGAATAACTGACTTGAAGAACACTCCATTTTGACTTTACGTCTGCAGTTAGAACTGTTATTCCTTGCCAGAACTCCAACTATTATTTTTGATTCGATTTGGTTTGGTTTATTATTGTCACATGTATTAGGATACAGTGAAAAGTATTGTTTCTTGCGCGCTGTACAGACAAAACATACCATTCATTGAGCACATAGGGAAGAAGGAAGGGAGAGAATGCAGAATATAGTGTTACAGTCACAGCTAGGGAGTGGAGGAAGGTCAGCTTACTATGTGATAGGGCCATTCAAAAGTCTGATTGATGGCAGCAGGGGAGAAGCTGTTCTTGGGTTGGTTGGAATGTGTTCTCAGACTTCTGTATCTTTTTCCCGATGGAAGAAGGTGGAAGAGAGTATGCCGGGGGTGCGTAGGGCCCTTGATTATGCTGGCTGCTTTTCCGAGGCAGCGGTAAGTGTAAGCGCAGTCAATGGATGGGAGACTGGTTTGCATGACGGACTGGGCTACGTTCACAACCTCTGCAGTTTCTTGCGGTCTTGGTCAGAGCAGGAGCCATACCAAGCTGTGATACAACCGGAAAGCAAGCTTTCTATGGTGCATCTGTAAAAATTGTTGCGAGTCGTAGCCGACATGCCAAATTTCCTTAGCTTCCTGAGAAAGTAGAGGCGTTGGCGGGCATTCCTAACTATAGCATCAGCATGGAGGGACCAGGACAGATTGTTGGTGATCTGATTATGTGCTCAAAGAATGTTTCCCAATCCTCACGTTATCATCTGAAGGTTTAGCGGACAAACAGCTGACCCCAAAACATCAGACCTGAAATATTTTAACATTTAATGTCCTCTGAAGTTGAAGAATTTGGAAAATCTGGCCGGGATTCCTGAATCTGATTCATATTGCAACTTGAAGCTGTTAAACTGCAATGTAATAAGACATCTGAATGTGATTAGAAGAATTGCATATCCTTTGACCAATTATATGTAATTGGTACAGTATATATAAAATTATGTCTATCGACCGGTTTATTATGCTTTGCACCAAAACCCAACTTAGCTGAGTAAAATTAAAGAGAAAATTTTATTTGAATTTTTGAGGTTTGGAAAAGTACAAACAAACAGCAAATTACAAAATAAGAAGGGACTTTAGTAGCCCAGCTGTAACACACTCAACCGACTTACATGTAATTGTTAAATTGAATACAGAAAGTTTATGAAGCTAATCGGAGTGTTATAAGGAGAGGGTAGGTGTGGCAGTCTTTCACTAATTGTCCCTACCACCAGCACCTACTGCTGCTTATTAGTTTTGGGCGTAGATCCACCTGAATGTCCAAATAAACAGACAGGTTAATCTGGTATCAAACTCACGGAGAATGAATTAATTTCTCACTTGAACGGAGCTACTCTGCTGACTGATTCTCCTGCAGTAGGAATGCATTTTTGTTGCTCTGTTTCAGATGGCTCTTTGTGGCAGCACCGGAAGGAATGGTAATTATTTTCGACACGAAAGCCAGACCCCATTAAGCACTCCTATGGGCAGCACGGTGGTACAGTGGTTAGCACTGCTGCCTCACAGCCCCAGAGACTCTGCTTCAATTCCGGCCTTAGGTGACTGTGTGGAGTTTGCATGTTCTCCCCGTGTGTGCGTGGGTTTCCTCTGGAGGTTTCCTCCCACACTCCAAAGATGTGCAGGTCAGATGGATTGACCAAGTTAAATTGACCCTTAGTGACGGTGAGGACTAGCAGGTTATGGGGATAGGGCCTGGGTGGGATGATTGTTGGTGCAGGATTGATGAGCCAAATGACCTCCTTCTGCACTGTAGGGATTTTATGATTCTAATCATATTCTTGAAAATTTTGTCTGCATTGGACACATTAACATACAGCAATTTACTGAACTCTGTGTACGATTACAATGTGGGAAGGTAAAAATAAATTCTCAAACCAAACTGAAACCAGTTGCCAATGCATTGATGTTTGGTTCTAATAGAGGTGCATTTGACTGCAGTTGAATAGCCTATTTGATAGCTCAATGAAGACTTGATACTTACAATTGGTTTCTCCGTTCCCTCTGTTTGTCAGAGTTCTTATGATCATAGGCATGTTTCAGAAGTTTAAGTTTTAAAGTTTATTTATTAATGTCACAAGGCTTACATTAACACTGCAATGAAGTTACTGTGAAAATGCCCTCGTCGTCACACTCTGGCGCCTGTTCAGGTACACAGAGGGAGAATTTAGCATGACCACTACAGCTAACCAGCGCATCTTTCGGACTGTGGGAGAAAACCGGAGCACCCGGAGGAAACCCACGCAGACACAGGGAGAACCTGCAGACTCCGCACAGACAGTGACCCAAGCCGGGAATCGAACCCTGGTGGAAATTTTTTAATAAATTAAGAAAATGTTTGTGACGCCAATCATAATCTGCATGCTATAAGCATGTGACGACCCCCTTGGCTACAAGACTCAATTGCTCTGCTCTGACTAAAAGAGCAAATGCTGGAAAATCTCAGCAGGTCTGGCAGCATCTGTAAGGAGGGAAAAGAGCTGACGTTTCGAGTCCAGATGACCCTTTGTCAAATCTCACTTTGTCAAATCTCCTTACAGATGCTGCCAGACCTGCTGAGATTTTCCAGCATTTGGTTTCAGATTCCAGCATCCGCAGTAATTTGCTTTAATCCAGTATTTTCTGACTATTTTGGTGTCTTTATTGGGTAATGTGGGGGTGCCCATCTCTAAATGTTTTAGAAATAATGTTCGCTATTTTAAATAGAAACACGTGTTTTAAATCAAAGATGTATTTCCTGCGCACTCCATTAACTCCTCCAAACTTGAAAGACGTTGCTAGCTGTTCAGTCAGAGAAAATGGTAGATCTACCTCGTGAAAATTATTGTTTTGGCACTTTTCCTTTTGATATACTGATTTTTAAACAATTCCATTCCACTGAACTGTGATTTCCCCATGCATCTTTACTTTCAGCAGCCACTTCCACTTTTTACTACCTAAATGTTTAAATTACATTTACTTTCGCCGATCAGATATTGTATTTCCACTCGCTAGAGCAATAAATTTGAATCGTTTCAATTATTCGCTGCCTCAGCTCACCACCAGCGTAGAATCAGAATATTTAGATTAAACAGCAGAGTGCTTTGGAGTCTGATAGATTGTTCTTAGGTTGACGCTGGATGAAGGCGGAGGAGTGAGGGGGGGTGGGGTGGTACAATTGGCAACGCAAAACAGGCCTGTAGTGAATCGGCAGCTGAATTACATTTCACCAGTTTATATTTTCCATTGGCTCGGGAAACGTTGCCAAATAATGGAGACGAGGAAACAAGTCTCCAGAAAGCGTTTGCATTGACGTTCTGTGAACTGCAATGGAAAGGAAATCGGGTGCAACACCGATTGCTGATTCGCTGCGAAGCCATCTTGCTCACGCTTAAACCCGTTTCACCCCCTCCATGAGATTTTGTTTATAAAAGGGACGAAAGCCAACCATAATATTAAACTCCCGTCATGTAAAATGGAAGGCTACAGTGTCAACTGTTGCAACGTTGAAGCTTTGGGAATCAATTAACGAATCACTGCCCTCCGGTTGCGAGCACTCTTTTATAAAACTGGCCAGGAATTAATTATACTTTGCATTTCGAAACTGGTGTGCCCTATTTCTGGTTATGAGGTGAAATCGCCGACGATCACCTTTAAGGAACAACAGCAGCAGATTGTAAAACGTTATTACGAGACAATTCCTTTAAAAATGCAGCATTTGCAACTTCGGAAACGAGAAACAAATGTCAGACTGGCAATGAGACAAGAAGGATAAACCATCCTGACAGTTCAATACATACTGTTTTAATTGTGAACCTTCAGACTTTGCATATTTACTGTTTAAAGATCTAAAACTTTTTAGTCTTTGTATCATGTACATGCATATCATTGCTGGTGTCCATTACTTCTTAAAGTTTACTTGTTAGTGTAGGCTTACATTAACACTGCAATGAAGTGACTGTGAAAATCCCCGAGTCGCCACACTCTGGCGCCTGTTCGGGTACACTGAGGAAGAATTTAGCAAGGCCAATGCTCCTAACCAGCACATCTTTCGGACTGTGGGAGGAAACCGGAGCACCCGGAGGAAACCCATGCAGACACGGGGAGAACGTCCGCACAGTCACCCAGGCTGGGTATCAAACCTGGGTCCCTGGCGCTGTGAGGCAGCAGTGCTAATCACTGTGGCACCGTGCCACCCCACCACTGTACCACTTTGCCACTCTTATTTAATGTACAACAAATTATATTTGCCTGATGTTATTTTTTTCCTCTTTTGAACATGATATGGTGATTCAGGAAAAAACACTTCAGTCAAACTCCTACATTCAGAGTGCAATAACGTAAATCACACTAATCCCACGGGAGAGGCCGGCAGCATAGCGCTGAGCGGGCCATTGCATATACTCCGATCTCTCAGCGCCGAAATTGGTGCGTGCATGGTAGCCCCACACTGCTGGCCTCCCAATTGCTGGCCAGCACTGCAATCCCCGCAACACCGATCCTCCCACGGCCTTATCGCTGACCGCCCGAACATGCCCAGGCCCAGCCTCGACCCGCCTCCTCCCCAGCAGCCCCGATCTCCTGCCATCCAGCCCCTCAGTTGCTCCCCCTCCGCCGGCAGCCCCAACCCCCTGAGCAGGCTGACCTCCCCATGCCAATGGGCAGCCCCGATCGCTGGTCTCCCTCCCTCCCCCACCAATCCCGACTGCAGAGTGGCAGCGGGACCCTCCACCCCCACCGATTGCGCCCCCAGAAGCCTGGCACGCCCATCATGCCCTGCCCCCTTGGTACTGCCCGATGCCCGTTGGGCAGTACCAAGGTGCCCCTGGGCATTGCCACTTTGCCCCCTTGGCAGCACCAGGTGCCCAGGCTGACACTGCCAAGGTGCCAATGCCCAAGGGCACCGACCCAGCCCCGGCCCTTTGGGGGGGCCCCGATTGCCCCCCCCTTCACTCCAGCGGGGTCAGGCTGCTAGCTCCCAGCAAGTAGGGCGCTACTGTAAACCCCGCTGGTGTGAAATACTCCTGCAGGCGGGGAGGGGGGGTGGGGCGGGGAGGGGGGGGCGCGGGTAGCAGGCCCGGAGATTTCAGTCCCAGGCTCACTAATGCCATTTAAATTACATTTAAATAACCCGCTGCATAATTTAGGCAGTTCCGCGCCGATTTTCGGTGCGGAGCTGACACTGCCAGGAATCTGGCACGGGGAGATGCACTCAGGCCCAGGCACCTAGCGTGAATCGCGCTGATCCAGTGCTGCTGGAATCTCCTATCCTGCTACACTAAAAAATCAGCGCAGCGAGATGGGAAAATCGCCCCCATTGATCTAATCAGTCAGCACGGTTTTAAATTAAATGGCAAAAGGGTTGGCAGAATGAGACATAAGTGTCTTAAGTGTCGGACACATGCAACTCATTACAGGCTTCAGAGACCTTAATCAACATTCTTGATACATAAAAGCCATTCCCAGAAAACTTATCTATGTTACTAATTGAACACCATTGTGGGTGCTTCTATCTCCCCGTGTCTGTGTGGGTTTCCTTCGGGTGCTCTGGTTTCCTCCACAAAGATGTGCAGGTTAGATGGATTGGCCGTGAGATTGGGTGTGGAAAAAACTTGGGTGAGATACTCTGTCAGAGTGTCGGTACAGATTCGATGGGCCGAGTGGCCTCCTGCACAGTCGGGATTCTATCTGCAGTATTGACTTAATTCTCCTGTGATACTTGTGTCGTGCGTTGCACAGTTTTATTTTGTGACTCCACTGCGATTAAAACAGCACTGGAACCAGCCCCATTCGATTACATGACAACATGTTAGATAAGACTTAATAGTCTTCCATTCAATTTACTTTTTTTGTATTTTTTTCCTTACTTTATGCAAAATTAGAATCAATTACATCAATATAATAGGTATCTAAGAGTGATTATAATGCAGTAATTTTAATTGTAGAGTTTGGTTATAAGACTGATCCCACACTGAGAAGTAGCAATCAGAAGGAGGGGTGATTGGGAAATTGCAGGCCATGGTCTCTGATTTTCAATCCACTTTAAGGAAATCAGACAGTGCGAGCTTCCCAAACATGCTCCCTGCAGTGACTGCCTCTGGTTTAATATGCCCAAATCAGACACCAGGCCGAGGAAGTTGACGGAATGAAGTTCTGAACTCTGCTGCTATTTAAACATAACTCACATAAAAGATACAGATGCGCAGTGCCGCTTTTTTGAGCATTATGGGTGATATTTAATGGAGATGACAGGGTCTCGCCTGCCAGTCACTTTTCAGGAAAGCCCACTGCATCTTGTTCCACTCAGACAGTTAAGAGGCCAGAACAAGGACTCAGGGGGTGGAAGGCCCACATGTCAAGAGCAGTTGAGTAAGTGTTGACTTCGGCCTGTCTGACACTTACCTGAGGGCTTGGATCAAGGAGCGACCCAGGCCACAGGCGAGTGATGTGGGGAAGGGGGGGTCATGGGTGTGGGAGGCTGGGAGCAAGGGTAGAGGATGGCTCTGAGTGGAACCCCTGCCACTTCCTCACAGAGAATCATAGAATCCCTACAGTGCAGAAGGAGGCCATTCAGCCCATTGAGTCTGCACCGACCACAATCCCAACCCCAGGTCCTATCCCCACAATCCCACACATTTACCCTGCTAATCCCTCTAACCTGGGACACTAAGGGGCAATTTAGCATGGCCAATATACCTAACCCGCACTGTGGGAGGAAACCGGAGCACCCGGAGGAAACTCACGCGGACACGGGGAGAACGTGCAAACTCCACACAGACAGTGATCCAAGCCGGGAATCAAACCCAGGTCCCTGGAGCTGTGAGGCAGCAGTGCTAACGACTGTGCCACCGTTCCTGATGCCGGATTATTTGATCAGGTACTAAGTGCATTTAATTGAGACTCCCCCTCACCCCCACATCATCCCCCCACCCCTCACCTTATCAAGAGCTGGAAGGCAACCCTGCATGGCGAGTCCCTTGCCTGCTGCTGGATGGTAGGATGAGGCCCTTAAGTGGGCATTAATTCCCTACTTTAGACTCTCAATTGGCAGCTGGGTGGCAATCCATCTGTGTGTCTTCCCATCATGGACTTAATTGCGGAAGAGTCATGAGGTGACAACTTGTCACCCCCCCACCTGATTAAATGCCTGCTTAAACATAAGGGGGAGTTAGGTGGATTGACCATGCTAAATTGCCCCTTAGTGTCCCAAGATGTGCAGGTTCGGTGGATTGACCATGCTAAATTGTCCCTCAGTGTCCCATGATGTATAGGTTAGGGGGAATTAGTGAGGTAAATATGTGGGGTTATGTGAATAGGCCAGGGGTCTGGGCCTGGGTAAGATGTTCTGTCGGACTGTTGGTGCAGACTCGATGGGCTGAATGGCCTCCTTCTGCACTGTAAGGATTCTATGAATTATTGATGTTGCACTTTCTACAACAAAGGTAAACCACAACAATCAAAATGTGGAACAGCTGTTTTAAGTTGTTTCGATACAAAATATTTTGGAGCAGAAAGTTCAGAATTGTGGGGAATGTGTTTGAATAATGATCTTAGAGAAAACAAAGTGCTCTGTCTGAAGCAGGAACCAAGATTTATCCAATCATTCTGCCGACATCAAAATGTTAATTTTGGCGTTACCATAGAATCATGCAGCACAGTTTGAGGCTAGTTAGTACCTTGACTGTCTCTGCACTGGCTTTTCCCAAACGTTATCCAATACGTTCCACTCCCTTGCTCTTAGCCCACATTCATGCAAAGTATTACCCTTCAAATACACATTCAACTCAATGATTTGATTATGACTTGAAAACCTAGCCCATTGTTAAGGACTCACTGTGAAATCACAGTGTCCCATCTTGTTGACTGTCAGTTTGTTATCGACACGTTGATGGGGTGTGAACTACCCCATCATGAGGTTCTCCTGTCCGTCTACAATCTTAGGAAGAAGGATTCTGCACTGCCCTGTCTTGTTTCCATTGGTTTAATAGCTGAAGAGAACTTTTTTAGATTATCCACTCCTAAGGTTAGGTGCATTGGCCGTGCTGAATTGCCCCTTAGTGTCCCGGCTTTGAATAGATTAGTGGGATTAGCGGGGTAAATATGTGGGGTTACGGAGATAGTGGGATTGTAGTCGGTGCAGACCCAATGGGCCGAATGGCCTCCTTCTGCACTGTGGGTTTTCTACAATTCTAAAGCGGGTACAACTTTCAGGGGTTAATGTTTAGGGGGCAATGGGAGGGTGGCTTAGCCAGGGGTTAACGTGAGGGGGGCCATGAAGCTGGCAAACATAGTTGTGACTGCGTGCCTCTTCCAAATTAATTCCCCCTTCCTTGGAAAAGCAACCAGCATAATCAAGGACGCCACGCACCCCGGACATACTCTCTTCCACCTCCTTCCATCGGGAAAAAGATACAAAAGTCTGAAAACACGTACCAACCGACTCAAGAACAGCTTCTTCCTGCTGCCATCAGACTTTTGAATGGCCCTATCACACATTAAGCTGATCTTACTCTACACCCTAACAATGACTACGACACTATATTCTGCACCCTCTCCTTTCCTTCTCCCCTTTGTACTCTATGAATGATATGTTTTTTCTGTAACAGCTGGCAAGAAACAATACATTTCACTGTATCCCAAAATATGTGACAATAATAAATCAATCAATCAATCAATTACTAATATACACAAAGAAGTGGTTAGAAAACACTTGTTTACATTTGATTTCTGTGTTTGCAACTCTCTTGTATCAAAGAAGGGGTGCTGACATTATGAAAATGTTTGGGTTCCTCGAAGCATTTGGGGGGTCACTGGGGGTTCAGTGGCTCAGAAAGTTTGGGAAATCCTGGATTAATTTAAGTAATTTAGTAAAATATAAATGGCTTTGACAGGAATTGTCTAAAAAATGTCAGTTAGCAAATCTATTTATATGCCCCACTGAAGGTGATTAACAAATGTCATTGATTAAACTAATTAAATAATTTTTTGATGTGTAGAATAATATAGAATCCCTACAGTGCAGAAGGAGGCCATTCGGCCCGTTGAGTCTGCACCGGCCCACTTTGTTATCTTACCCAGGCCTTATCCCCATAACCTCGCTTATTTAATCCGCTAATCCCCCTAACCTACACATCTTGGGACACTAAGGGGCAATTTAGCATGTCCAATCAACCTAACTCGCACATCTTTGGACTGTGTGAGGAATCCTGAGCACCAGGAGGAAACCCACGCAGACACGGGGAGAATGTGCAAACTCCACACAGACAGTGACCCGAGGGCAGAATTAACCCTGGGTCCCTGGTGCTGTGAGGCAGGAGTGCTAACCACTGTGTCGCCATGCCACACGTAAATACCCATACTAATAATATCTGTGATTTTCATAGTCGTATCATTCCGATATTGCTTTTCTTCAGAGAAGGGGTTTCCTGTATTTCACTGAACAAAGTGGCAGCAAATGATCAGTTCCAATTGCATTGATTAAATCTCAGTCTAAATCAAATGCCACTGTCTAGTTCTTTTACCCACTTTCCTGGCACCATGCTGGGATTACTCTGTATTCTGATAGTGCCTCAGTTTCACTCCCCATGTTGGATATAGGCTATCGCTGCACCATATAAAGTAGAACATTCCACACTTTACAAGTGAGCTAATTCAGTGAATAATGAATTTATATTATCATAAGTATAACATAAAACTATCAACTTGAAATGCCATAGATCCTGCCTAACCAGTTGTTTGTATATGTATCATCATGCATATGGAATATAGTGTTCATTTCTGGTCGCCTCACTACCTGAAGGATGTGGAGGCTTTGGCGAGGGTACAGAAAAGATTTACCAGGATGTTGCCTGGTATGGAGGGCATTAGCTATGAGGAGAGATTGGAGAAACTTGGTTTGTTCTCACTGGAACGACAGAGGTTGAGCGGCGACCTGATAGATGTCTACAAGATTATGAGGGGCATGGACAGAGTGGATAGTCAGAAGCTTTTTCCCAGGGTGGAAGAGTCAATTACTAGGGGGCATAAGTTTAAGGTGCGAGGGGCAAGGTTTAAAGGAGATGTGCCAAGCAAGTTTTTTACACAGAGGGTGGTGGCTGCCTGGAACTCACTGCCGGGAGTGGAAGCAGATACGATAATGGCTTTTAAGGGGCATCTTGACAAATGCATGAATAGGGTGGGAATGGAGTGATATGGTCCCCAGAACGGTAGGGGGTTTTAGTTCAGTCGGGCAACATGGTTGGTACAGGCTTGGAGGGCCGAAGGGCCTGTTCTGGTGCTGTAATTTTCTTTGTTCTTTGTTCTTTGCTCTTTGTTCTTTGTTCTTTATATGATGGCTGATATTTTGATAAAGTCAAATAAATTATGTTTTTGTTAGTTTATGTCAGTCTAGAATTTTATTAAAGGAGCAATTTTCTTAGGGCGGCACGGTGGCACAGGGGTTAGCACTGCAGCCTCACAGCCGCAGGGACTCGGGTTCAATTCCGGCCTTGGGTTACTATCTGTGTGGAGTTTGCACGTTTCCTCCGGGTGCTCCGGTTTCCTCCCACAATCAAAAGATGAGCAGTTTAGATTCATTGGCCTTGCTAAATTGCCCTTAGTGTCAGGGAGATTAGCAGAGTAAACACGCGGGGTACGGGGATAGGGTCTGGGTGGGATTGTGGTTGGGGCAGACTCAATGGGCCGAATGGCCTCCTTCTGCACTGTAGGGATTCTATGGATTCTTCTATAAATTATGTATATTTACCCCAACTTTGATCTCTTCTGCATTGTTTGGGGGCTGGATAGGGTGGAGGCGGAGAGATTCTTTCCACTTAGTAAGGAAGTTAAAACTAGAGGACACAGCCTCAAAATAAAGGGGGTTCGGTTTAAGACAGAGTTGAGGAGGAACTTCTTCTCCCAGAGGGTGGTGAATCTCTGGAATTCTCTGCCCACTGAGGTGGTGGAGGCTACCTCGCTGAATATGTTTAAAGCGCGGATGGATGGATTCCTGATCGGTAAGGGAATTAAGGGTTATGGGGATCAGGCGGGTAAGTGGTACTGATCCACGTCAGATCAGCCATGATCTTATTGAATGGCGGGGCAGGCTCGAGGGGCTAGATGGCCTACTCCTGCTCCTATTTCTTATGTTCTTATGTTTATTGATGCCCATTTTTGTGACCTTTTTATCACATTAAGTGGAATATCTGCAACAAAATCTAACTTGGACTATCCAAACTACTTGCAGTGACACTAAAATCCATTCACCAGTTTCCAGAGATAAACTGAAATCCAACTCTTGAGCTCCAGTTTGAGGAGTTGAGAGCAGTAATTGAACCAAGAATTATAGGCTCAGTTTCCTGCCTCTGGCTAAATTTTATTGTTTACTAGCATAGTCTAGTATCCATTGGACCGCTGTGGGTTCCGTCACTTCTCACCAGTGAGAGACAAGACAAATACCCCCAAGCATTTTGGGATTGTTTATATTCATTTAATTTTTAACGATCTATCCTAACAGAATAAAAGAACTGGATTTAGTGATGCAAGTGGGGAGGGCTAGCTCACAAATACTGATGTCCTGAATATAAACTAAATCGGCAGTGTTCTAGCAGGAATCTGGTCAGTTGAATACGCCGTGTCATGGAGATAGTGATTCGCTGGGCAAATAAAGCTGCCATCAGCCTTGAAATTGGTCAATGTAGCACCCAGTAATGGGGGCAATTGGATTACCCCAAAGTATGATGGCCTGGAAGAATGTGCACAGACCTGGCCACACCTCTCCCACCACATTGGAGGTGGCATGGTGGCACAGTGGTTAGCACTGCTGCCTCAAGGCGCCAGGGACCTGGGTTCAATTCTGGCCTCAGGTGACTGTCTATTGGAGTCTGCACATTCTCCCTGTGTCTGTGTGGGTTTCCTCCGGGTGCTCCGGTTTCCTCCCACAGTCCAAAGATGTGCGGGTTAGTTTCATTGGCCATGCTAAATTGCCCCCTAGTGTCCGGCGGATTAGCACAGTAAATACATGGGGTTATGGGGATGGAGTCTGGGTGGGATTGTTGTCGCTGCAGTCTCAATGGGCCAAATGGGGCGGCATGGTAGCACAGTGGTTAGCACTGCTGCTTCACAGCTCCAGGGTCCCGGGTTCGATTCCCGGCTCGGGTCACTGTCTGTGTGGAGTTTGCACATTCTCCTCGTGTTTGCGTGGGTTTCCTCCGGGTGATCCGGTTTCCTCCCACAGTCCAAAGATGTGCGGGTTAGGTTGATTGGCCAGGTTAAAAATTGCCCCTTAGAGTCCTGAGATGCGTAGGTTAGAGGGATTAGCGGGTAAATATGTGGGGCTAGGACCTGGGTGGGATTGTGGTCGGTGCAGACTCGATGGGCCGAATGGCCTCCTTCTGCACTGTAGTGTTTCTATGATTTCTATGAAATGGCCTCCTTCTGCACTCTAGGGATTCTGTGATTCTCTGATAAGGACAAAGGTTCCTTTAGCCATGCCTGAAGCAGGTGTTAGCTTCTTTGAATAGGTAAATAAAGGGACCTGTGGCCTGTTTGAGTTCCCCTCTCTGAGACTTGTTTGCCTTGAGGCAGCCTGTACTCTCAGCGCAGCCAAGGATCAGGCATCTCCCATTCGGTCTCACCATGAAGGTAAGTAACAGTAAATGCAGCTGGAAGCACACACACCTTCAGACAGTGTCCCACTGCACAAGTCCCACAAGGAAAAGAAATGGGAGTCTGTCCTACTGGCATGAGGAGCCATTCAATGGAAGCAAGGATTGAACTTGCAGCTGCGGCATTGTGATTCCAATCTTCAACTCAACAATAATGTTTAGCGGGGCCCTACACCCAATTGGAGATTGCAACTCCTGCATTGATACCTAGAGCTTATCTCTACCATGATTATTTGAATGGCAAGGATTACTAGATATGGGCGGCGCGGTGGCACAGTGGTTAGCACTGCTGCCTCACAACGCCAGGGACCCAGGTTCGATTCCTGGCTTGGGTCACTGCCTGTGTGGAATTTGCACATTCTCGTCGTGTCTGCGTGGGTTTCCTCCGGGTGCTCCAATTTCCTCCCACAGTCTGAAAGATGTGCTGGTTAGGTGCATTGACCCGAACAGGCGCCGGAGTGTGTTGACTAGGGGAATTTCACAGTAACTTCATCGCAGTGTTAATGTAAGCCTACTTGTGACTAATAAATAAACTTTACTGGAAATATAAACAGTTATTTCTTCCCCCAGTAGTTTTCGCACTCATTTGTGGTAATGAATACCTGGTAATGATACTGGTAATAGATACATGTCTCGTTTTGATGGTGGTTTCGTGGGTAGTAATGAGTCTAATTTTGTCTCGCAAAATGTGATCATTTTAAACCTCATGCTGGCTAGTGATAAGTAGACATCTCACTCCTAATAACCTAGGGAGATGGTTATCCATCTAACCATTTGTGGCTAACGTTTTGCACATTCCAAATCCCGGTTAAGAGAGGGAAGCACTTTCTCATGTGTCATACCAACTGCCTTTTTTATTTTGGGTCCTTTGGGTTCAGTGGACTTGAAAAGTTTAGATTGATCTAAAAGTTCCTCCCAAGCAAAGAGTTAAGAACCACCAAGCCAAGCACAAGAGATGGAAAATACAGACCACAAACTTTTTAAACATCAGCCACTCAGCCTTCCTAACGACAGGCTGGCTTGAAAACGAGCAGCTTGCTGTTCTGGAAATAAATATAAAATTACAACTGTAGAAACCGCTACCCAGCATGGTTCATGTAAGGGTAATGTCATGCAGATTCAGGCATTTAGCTATGTCTGAAGGTTAGTCTGTTTTACCTCAGAGTTGTTGCTATTGGCGGAATACCAGAGACAGCCTTTAGCTAGGATGTGGGAAGGTGGGTCCTTAATTTTCACCTCTGCAGTGTTGTGCTTGGAAGAAAACACACCAGTGCACCGTATGAGAATACTTCTCACAGTCTCCGATTAAATGCACCTTATCAAAGTTTCTAATATGTTAACGTCTGAAAACTCCTGTGGACAATAACAGAAGGATGAATGCAGCCAAGCAGGCCTCGCCTGTCCAGATGCTTAAATCTTTATTCATCAGATTTCTTCTTAACCACAGATGAATTAATTTTCTCGCAACAAAAGTTAAAAAAAATATTCAGCTCACCACAGGATCTCCCGTTCACAGAAACAACTGAATGAATTATTTAAAGCCCTTCGAATTATCTTCCTCAGTAATTATAATTTTAAAGCTTTTTAAGGGATCGGAATGCGATCAGACAGAAACCATTTTTAGGCCCATGGTCAGGTGCGGCAGGGCCCAGTGTGGCCAGTGCCATGTTGATAATGGTGTCTTTTAGTTGTTAAGGGTATCTGCTTGAATTTGGCATTGAGCCCATTGCTCTATGTGAAACTGGAGGCCCTTTGTAAAACTGGTCTGGGCTGACTGCAGCATAGGCCGTGTGCTCGGGTCAATTTTCTCAGGCACTCTGTGGCCGAACCAAATGTCCTACACAGGACAATTGGAGTCTGGCACCCAAAAACTAAGGAAAAAAGTTTTTTTTTGCTTACCTCAACACCTAAAGTTTAAAGTCCATTTATTGGTGTCACAAGTAGGTTTACATTAACACTGCAAGGAAGTTACTGTGAAAATCCCCGAGTCACCACATTCCGCCCACCCGCCTGTTCAGGTACACTGAGGGAGAATTTAGCACAGCCAATGCACCTAACCAGCACGTCTTTTGGACTGTGGGAGGAAACTGGAGCACCTGGAGGAGACCCACGCAGACACGGGGAGAACGTGCAAACTCCGCACAGTGACCCAAGCCAGAAATCCGACCCGGCTCACTGTGCCACCGTGGCACCCCAACAGCTTTGCAAGGCAGGCAACCTTGGGGTTGTGAAGGTTCTGACAAGCATCAAAAAGTTTTTGAACTCAAACTGCCCTGATTGAGAAAATCCAGCCATGGATATTGCACATAAATGACAACTGTTGTCTGACTTTGCATTCTGTACGAAGAATGATCTGAAAACGACACTGAAGTACAACCTAGTGTGTTTAAAATACTTGATGCAATGGACTGCCTCATGACAATGTAAATTCAGTATTGCAAGTGTTTCATTTAGTTTGATGGCAGCATCGTGCCTATATGTCCTTTGAGTCAAACAGTTAAGTTTGTCGCTGCAAGTACAGTAATTGAGCCAAAGTCCTCCATCCTCATTCGCGACTGGGATTTTTCAGTGCCACTGAGGGTGAATAGGGCGGCACGGTGGCACAGTGATTAGCTCTGATGTCTCACAGCTCCAGGGATCCGGGCTTAATTCCAGCCTTGGGTGACTGTGTGGAGTTTGCACGTTCTCCCCATGTCTGCGTGTGTTTCCTCCACGTGTTCTGGTTTCCTCCCATAGTCCAAAGATGTGCAGATTAGATGGATTGGCCATAGTAAATTGCCGCATAGTGCCCCAAGATGTGTAAGTTTTAGCCGGATTAATCATGCTAAATGTGTGGGGTTACGGGTATAGGGTGGGGGAGATGGCTCGACAAGATACTTTGTCAGAGAGTCAATGTAGACTTGACGGGCTGAATAGCCTCTTCTGCACTGTAGGGATTCTATGAATGAAGTTTGGGCTGGAATGCCACATTTTTCGTTCGCGCTGGCAATGGTTCCAGTCATGGGGAGCGGCAAAATCCCGCCCAATGAAACTGAAATGTTTTTCTTCCAAAAAAAGCCAAATTGTATTTTGAATGGTGTGAATTGTGTCTTGGCAAATTTTTAAGTGATCTATTATCCCATTGACTTGTGAAGCAAGTCTTCACAAGCCAACGATCTCAACTCACTCTATCACATTGCCTTAAGCTTAAGCCTTTCTGCAGTCACCTAGATTAAGGTATGCAGTGGTCCAATTACTGACCACATTCTAGACAGTGAAAGCAAGAAATATTTTCTCTATCGCTTGGGGCGACATAAACTTTTCCTTAGCAGAACTGTCAAGTCATTGTAATGTTTCTTATGCATATCCATATTGAGTTTTGTAGATTTAATTTTCTCTGCAGGTGAGAGCTCAAAGCTATCCTATAATAAATTTATTGTACACTATTGATAGGAAATAGTTTTCAATCATCGAGACTCCACCTGCAAAAACTGCTGAATACTGATGACATTGGGGATAATTTTAACATTTAGGTGATGTCAGGTTGCTTGTCAATTGTACACCCATCCAATTTTCCTTTTGACAACTGAATGGCCTCCTGTTTTACATTATTCCCAGCGAGACATTCGCCAGAATTCTACCACCCTCTCCGCCACAGAATCGGAGCGGGCCAGGGTGGACAATGGAAATATCCATTGACCTCGGGTGGGCTTTTCTGGTCTTGGGTCGAGTGAGGCCGTAAGATCCCGTCCATCGTTCCAAAAGTGAACATTTACATTCAGATTCCCTCAGTCGAAGTAACGGATCAGCTCTGGAGAAGTGAAGACCATTCAGGTTGGATTCCCCCTGCTTGATAAAGGCAAAATACCACGGATGCTGGAATCTGAAGCAAAACCTGAAAATGCTGGAGAAACTCAGCAGGTCAGACAGCATCTGTGGAGAGAGAATAGAGCCAACGTTTCGAGTCTGGATGACTCTTTGTCAGAGCAGGCCCTTTGTCAGCTCTGACGAAGGGTCATCCTGACTTGAAATCATAGAACCATAGAACCATAGAAAATTACAGCTCAGAAACAGGCCTTTTGGCCCTTCTTGTCTGTGCCGAACCATTTTATGCCTAGTCCCTCTGACCTGCACTTGGACCATATCCCTCCACACCCCTCTCATCCATGAACCCGTCCAAGTTTTTCTTAACTTTAAAAGTGACCACTTACCACTTTATCCGGCAGCTCATTCCACACTCCCACCACTCTCTGCGTGAAGAAGCCCCCCCTAATATTCCCTTTAAACTTTTCTCCTTTCACCCTTAACCCATGCCCTCTGGTTTTTTTCTCCCCTCGCCTCAGTGGAAAAAACCTGCTTGCATTCACTCTATCTGTACCCATCAAATTCTTATACACCTCTATCAAATCTCCCCTCATTCTTCTACGCTCCAGGGAATAAAGTCCCAACCTATTCAATCTCTCTCTGTAACTCAGCTTCTCAAGTCCTGGCAACATCCTTGTGAACCTTCTCTGCACTCTTTCAACCTTATTTACATCCTTCCTGTAACTAGGTGACCAAAACTGTACACAATACTCCAAATTCGGCCTCACCAATGCCTTATATAACCTTACCATAACACTCCAACTTTTATACTCGATGCTCCGATTTATAAAGGCCAATGTACCAAAGGCACTCTTTACGACCCTACCCATCTGTGACGTCACTTTTAGGGAATTCTGTACCTGTATTCCCAGATCCCTCTATTCAACTGCACTGTTCAGAGTCTTACCATTTACCCTGTACGTTCTACTTTGGTTTGTCCTTCCAATGTGCAATATCTCACACTTGTCTGCGTTAAATTCCATTTGCCATTTTTCAGCCCATTTTTCTAGTTGGTCCAAATCCCTCTGCAAGCTTTGAAACCTTCCTCACTGTCCACTACACCTCCAATCTTTGTATCATCAGCAGATTTGCTGATCCAGTTTACCACATTATCATCCAGATCATTGATATAGATGACAAACAACAATGGACCCAACACCAATCCCTGCGGCACACCACTAGTCACAGGCCTCCACTCAGAGAAGCAATCCTCCACAACCACTCTCTGGCTTCTTCCATTGAGCCAGTGTCTTATCCAATTTACTACCTCCCCATGTATACCCAGCGACTGAACCTTCCTAACTAACCTCCCATGAGGGACCTTGTCAAAGGCCTTGCTGAAATCCAGGTAGACAACATCCACTGCTGGCTCTATTCTCTCTCCACAGATGCTGTCAGACCTGCTGAGTTTCTCCAGCATTTCCTGGATCTTCCTTGATACTGACAGCTGGGTTAGAGCTTCTGCTCATTCATTGAGACAAGACCGTCAGAAATTTTAAACAACTCCGCATTGCTTGACATAGAGATGGGGTGGGATTCCTCGGCCATTCATATCAACGGGATTCTCCCGTCCCGCTTAACTGAACGGAGATTTGGCTGAGTGTCAAATTCTCCGTCCTCTCTGGCAGCGGCAGCAGCGGAACATAAACGGCCGGCGAATTCCGGCCATCAATTATTCTGGACGGGGACTGTGTTTTCTGAGCACCATCGATTACCTGACTGGTAAAAGGATTTGATTAAGTTCACCATTTGTTTGCTTTCACTCAGTATTGTGGCAGTCAGTAATCGAGTAATTTCTTGAAAGGTCAGAAGTCTGAGATCATGTACCAACTGACTCAAGAACAGCTTCTTCCCTGCTGCTGTCAGACTTTTGAATGGACCTACCTCGCATTAAGTTGATCTTTCTCTACACCCTAGCTATGACTGTAACACTACATTCTGCACCCTCTCCTTTCCTTCTGTATGAACGGTATGTTTTGTCTGTATACCGCGCAAGAAACAATACTTTTCACTGTATATTAATACACGTGACAATAATAAATCAAATCAAATCAAATCAATATTTCTGATTTTTATTGTCCACTGGCACTGGGCCACTTGCACTTTGAAACCCCACTGTTGTAAAGTTCAGGATTTAAAAAAATCTAATTTTGCATAATAGATTGATTAGTGAAGCGGCATTCTTGCATAAAAAGCCATTTTGGTTAAAGAGTTCTGCCAATCTCCCCGTTCAGTCACCCAGCAGCCTAAGCGGCACAGTGGCACAGTGGTTAGCACTGCTGCCTCACAGCGCTAGGGATCTGTGTTCGATTCCCAGCTTGGGTCACTATCTGTGTGGAGTTTGCACGTTCTCCCCGTGTCTGCGTGGGTTTTCTCCGGGTGCTCCGGTTTCCTCCCACAGTTCAAAAAAATGGATGAGTTAGGTTGATTGGCCATGCTAAATTGCTCCTTAGTGTAAGGGGGATGTTGGGGAAATTAGTCGGGTAAATGTGTGGGGTTGCGGGGGTGGGCCCAGGGTGGGATTGTTGTTGGTGCAGGCTCGATGGACCGAGTGACCTCCTTCTGCAGTGTAGGGATTCTATGATTCTAAGGATGCTCATTCTGCACCATTTACGCCCGACATTCCAGTCTGAACGCAATGGGCAATTCAATTTAAGCATTTCCTTCTCGAGTAACATCAAATCACATTCAAGCTTCAGAGAAAAAGTTGTTCCCTGAAGTTCGGTGCAAAGGATTTGAACAGAAGTCAGAGTTCGCAAGCTGAAGTGGAGCTAGGGGATATGTGGATGAAGTTATAAATACTGCACTGGTTTAACCCTCTTTATATTTAGAAGTACTTGTTAGTTTCTTATTTGCGTGCTTTTTTCTCGCTAATTGGTGCTTTCACTATTTCTGTGCATCTTAAATGTCACTTTGTTTGGGAGGGCCGTGTTCGGGCTTTTATGTCAGAATTTGGAAACAGATGATTTTTTGCAGGTTTTAATCCCTCCTTTGGTTTGGCAGCACTTAGCACCGAATTGCAGGCCAGCAAGCAAATGTTCTGCATAGCTGGTTGTCCATTAACATAGGCGGCATTTTGTGCAACAGTTGTTTTTCTTTCAAATTTATCCATTAGTGTCACAAGTAGGTTTACATTAACACTGCAATGAAGTTACTGTGAAATTCCCTCAGTCGCCGCACTCCGGTGCCTGTTCGGGTACACCGAGGGAGAATTTAGCAAGGCCAATGTAGCTAACCAACACGTCTTTTGGACTGTGGGAAGAAACCGGAGCATCCGGAGGAAACCCACGCAGGCACAGGGAGGACGTGCAGACTCCGCACAGACAGTGACCCAAGTTGGGAATTGAACCCGGGTCCCTGGCGCTGGGAGGCAGCAGTGCCAACCATTGCGCCAGTTGGCTAGTTTCACAAAATTATTTCTCACAAAATGCTCAGTCGGGTTCATGACTTGTAAATTTTAGTAAATAGCGAAAAGAAAACAAACATTTCATCAAAATGTTCCTTAAGGTACAAATGTTTGTCCCAAGTAAGGAAGACACTCGAATCTAACCACTGTCTTACAATCTGTTTATATAAATTACATTCAAACTGGGACATCTGGTGTTATTTCCACCAGGGTGGGCACGCTTGGAGTGCTGGGAGAATGCACAGGGAGGTCATTGACAGAATTCCTTAAATCAAAACTCTACTTAGAACTTCGGCCCTCGATGTTGTGCCGAGCTTTGTCCGAAACCAAGATCAAGCTATCCCATTCCCTATCATTCTGGTGTGCTCCATGTGCCTATCCAATAACCGCTTGAAAGTTCCTAAAGTGTCCGACTCCACAATCACAGCAGGCAGTCCATTCCACACCCCAACTCTCTGAGTAAAGAACCTACCTCGGACATCCCTCCTATATCTCCCACCATGAACCTTAAAGTTATGCCCCCTAGTAACAGCTACATCCACCCGAGGAAATAGTCTCTGAACGGCCACTCTATCTATCCCCCTCATCATCTTATAAACCTCTATTAAGTCGCCTCTCGTCCTCCTCCGCTCTAAAGAGAAAAGCCCTAGCTCCCTCAACCTTTCCTCATAAGACTTACCCTCCAAACCAGCAGCATCCTGGTAAATCTCCTCTGCACTCTCTCCAATGCTTCCACATCCTTTTTATAGTGAGGTGACCAGAACTGCACACAATATTCCAAATGTGGTCTCACCAAGGTCCTGTACAGTTGCAGCATAACCCCACGGCTCTTAAACTCAAACCCCCTGTTAATAAACGCTAACACACTATAGGCCTTCTTCATGGCTCTATCCACTTGAGTGGCAACCTTCAGAGATCTGTGGATATGAACCCCAAGAGCTCTCTGTTCCTCCACATTCCTCAGAACCCTGCCGTTGACCCTGTAATCCGCATTCTAATTTGTCCTACCAAAATGAATCACCTCGCACTTATCAGGGTTAAACTCCATCTGCCATTTTTCGGCCCAGCTCTGCATCCTATCAATGTCTCTTTGCAGCCGAAAACAGCCCTCCACCTCATCCACTACTCCACCAATCTTGGTGTCTGTGGTGAACCATAGTTGGTTACCACTATGAGTGCTGAGCCATGGATGGTCAGCACTATGGGTATTTGTAGGTATGTTACTGTAGTTACTGTTGATGTTAGGGTTGGGCTGTTCTACCTGTTGATATTGTTCTGTGGTACACTCCAGTTGGCTCCGCCTACCAGGGGAAGTATAAAGGTCACTGCACTGCCTGGTGACCCTTTAGTCTGGGATTGTATTGTATATAGTGTGCTCCATTCTTGTCAGTAATAAAAGCCTTTATTTCCCGGGTACAATCTAGCCTCCCGAGTGATTTAATCGCGCATCAGTGTCATCAGCAAATTTACTGACCCACCCTTCAGTCCCCTCCTCCAAGTCATTGATAAAAATCACAAATAGCAGAGGACCCAGCACTGATCCCTGTGGTACACCACTGGTAACTGGTCTCCAGTCTGAAAATTTTCCATCCACCACCACCCTCTGTCTCCTATGAGATAGCCAGTTACTTACCCAATCGGCCAAATTTCCCTCTATCCCACACCTCCTTACTTTCTTCATGAGCTGACCATGTGGAACCTTATCAAACACCTTACTAAAATCCATGTATACGACATCAACTGCTCTACCTTCATCTACAAATTTAGTTACCTCCTTAAAGAATTCAATCAAATTTGTTAGGCAAGACTTACCCTTCACGAATCCATGTTGACAATCCCGGATTAAGCTGTATCTTTCCAAATGGTCATAAATCCTATCCCTCAGGACCTTTTCCATTAACTTACCGACCACCGAAGTAAGACTAACCGGCCTATAATTACCAGGGTCATTCCTATTTCCTTTCTTGAACAGAGGAACAACATTCGCCACTCTCCAGTCCTCTGGCACTATCCCCGTGTAAGAAGTTTAACAACACCAGGTTAAAGTCCAACAGGTTTATTTGGTAGCAAAAGCCACACAACCCTGCCACAGCAACCTCTGCAAGACGTGCCGGATCATCGACACAGATGCCATTATCGCACGTGAGAACACCATCCACCAGGTACACGATACATACTCTTGCAACTCGGCCAACGTTGTCTACCTGATACGCTGCAGGAAAGGATGTGCCGAGGCATGGTACATTGGGGAAACCATGCAGACACTGCAACAACGGATGATTGAACACCGCTCGACAATCACCAGGCAAAACTGTTCTCTTCCTGTTGGGGAGCACTTCAGCGGTCACGGGCATTCGGCCTCTGATATTCGGGTAAGCGTTCTCCAAGGCGGCCTTCACGACACACGACGCCGCAGAGTCGCTGAGCAGAAACTGATAGCCAAGTTCCGCACACACGAGGACGGCCTCAACCGGGATATTGGGTTCATGTCACACTATTTGTAACCCCCACAGCCTGCCTGGACCTGCAGAGTTTCACTGGCTGTCTTGTCTGGAGACAATACACATCTTTTTAGCCTGTCTTGATGCTCTCTCCACTCACGTTGTTTGTATCTTAAAGGCTTGATTAGCTGTAAGTATTCGCATTCCAACCATTATTCATGTAAATTGAGTCTGTGTCTTTATATGCCCTGTTTGTGAACAGAATTCCCACTCACCTGAAGAAGGGGCTTGGAGCTCCGAAAGCTTGTGTGGCTTTTGCTACCAAATAAACCTGTTGGACTTTAACCTGGTGTTGTTAAACTTCTTACTGTGTTTACCCCAGTCCAACGCCGGCATCTCCACATCATGACTACTATCCCCGTGGACAGTGAGGACCCAAAGATCAAAGCCAAAGGCTCTGCAATCACATCCCTCGCCTCCCAAAGAATCCTACTTAGCTTGTATTTTGTGCAATGACACCCCTTTAGTCACCAAACCCTTTACATAAGTTACATTTTAAAAAGTTTCCAAATTTTGCAACAGGATTGCAAAGTGTAAACAGCCTTACAGTGAGCATTCAAAACCAGAAATATCCTGCCCTTCCAAGAAATGACTTGAATACTGCCATAAAATGTTGCTAAAATAGGTAAAAAATAAAAGCAAATTAGTGCGGATGCTGGAATCTGAAACCAAAAGCTTCAGCTCATTCACTGAGACAAGACCATCAGAAATTTTAAACAAGTCCACATTTCTTGACGTGGATATGGGGCGGGATTGAGAAAGGGTCATCTGGACTCGAAACGTCAGCTCTTTTCTCTCCTTTCAGATGCTGCCAGACCTGCTGAGACTTTCCAGCATTTTCTCTTTTGCTAAAGTAGGTGTTGCCTATTCTTAGAATCATCATAGAATCCCTACAGTGCAGAAGAGGCCATTTGGCCCATAGATTCTCTGACAGAGTATCTTACCCAGGTCTACCCCCTCCCCCCGCCCTAACCTTGTAGCCCCACACATTTACCATGGTTAATCTAGACATCTAAGGAGCAATTTAGCATGGCCAATCCACCAAATCTGCACATCTTTGGACTGTGGGAGGAGCACCTGGAGGAAACACACGCAGACACGGGGAGAATGTGTCAGTCACAGGCACAGGTAGTCAACCAAGTCCGGAATTGGGTCCCTGGAGCTGTGAGGCAACAGTGCTAACCACTGTACAACCAATTGTATGCTTCTCTGGATAATAGTTTTTTGAGAAGAATTGCTGGGGATTTGAACGCAGGCAGCTATGGATACAGACGCAAGCACATTTACTGAACTGAAATGCCTTCGCATGCTGAGGTTCATCATGGAAGTCGAGTCGTGCCACAAGCTGGCTGCCTAAACACAAAGGTGGCAGGCATAGTCGCAGTCATGGGCACCACCATGCTGACCTTTTATGCCACCAATCTTCCCAAGCTACTGTGGGAAGCATCTACAAATTTGTCAATCTCTAGTGGATCAACATCATCTCATTGTTTAAAAGTTTAAAGCTTATTTATTTATTAGTCACAAGTAAGGCTTACAATAACATTGCAATGACGTTACTGTGAAATTCCACTAGTCACCACACTAGGCGCCTGTTCGGGTCAATGCACCTAACCAGCACGTCTTTCAGATTGTGGGAGGAAACTGGAGCACCCGGAGGAAACCCACGCAGACACAGGGAGAATGTGCAAACTCCACGCAGATGGTGACCCAAGCTGGGAATCAAACCTGAATCCCTGGCGCTGTGAAGCAGCAGTGCTAACCACTGTGCCACCGTGCTGCCCATTGTGGAAATGTAATAGCAGGATGAGAGGGAGTATAACATTTTGTTGACAATATTGGAGTTTATTAATGGAATCCAGGTAGCTAAGAAACACAAAACCACAGTGTTTATAAATGTAAGAGTTTCCACTCTTCTCAATGAAAGAAATCGGAGGTTTTTTTTCTAAACAGGAAATAGGCCCAGCAGCAGCCTGGGAAGGTTTTGGAGGGTTTAAAAGTAGGCCGCACCTTTGAGCGGGCAGCGTCGTTAGCGGGCAGCGGAGTGAGCAGGGGACAGAGTGAGAGCTATAAGGGCTTTGGCTCACAGGGCTTCGGCGAGGAAGGTTGTTTGTTTGTTTGTCTTCGGTTACACCCCCTTTTTGTTTTATCCCCAAAACTAAAAAGGACATGGCTGGTATGAGTGGGAGGCCAGTATACTGCATCCGGTGTGGGATGTGGGAGTTCCTGGAGACAACTTGCCTCCCGGAAGTCCATATCTGTGCCAGATGTGTGGAACTGCATCTCCTGAAGGATCGTGTAAGGGAGCTGGAGCTGAGGCTCGATGAACTCAGTTTAGTTAGGGAAAATGAGAGAGTAATAGATAAAAGTTATAGTCAGGTAGTGACACCAGGGTCTCGGAAGGAAGACACGTGGGTCACAGTTAGGAGGGGTAATAGTCAGAAGGGTGACGTGCCAGAAAGTACCCCAGTGGCAGTCTCCCATAAAAGAAAGGAATGGGCAACAGATGGGAGAAGGGAAGGGAGTGAGCAGTCTGTGGAGGGATCCCCTGTGGTTGTCCCCCTCCAAAATAGGTATCTTGTTTTGGATTCTGTGGAGGGGGATGACCCTCCAGGGGTAAGCCACGAGGACCAGATCGCCTCCACGGAGACAGGCTCAGGGGTCCGGAAGGGAAAGAAGGGGTTTAGGAGAGCGATAGTTGTGGGGGACGCAATGGTTAGAGGCACGGACAGGCGCTTCTGTGGGACTGAACGAGAATCCAGGATGGTAGTCTGCCTCCCTGGTGCCGGGGTACTGGATGTCTCCGAGAGGGTAGGAAGCATATTTAAAAAGGAAGGTAGTCAAACGGATGTGATTGTACACATTGGGGGAAATGATGTAGGTAGGAAGAGCAGGGGGGTCATACGAGAGAAATTCAGGGAGTTGGGTGCTAGGCTAAAAAGTAAGACCTCCAGGGTAGCAATATCTGGACTGCTCCCGGTGCCTAGTGCAAGTGAGGCTCGGAACAGGGAGATTCTACAGTTGAACGCGTGGCTAAAGGACTGGTGCAAGAGGGAGGGTTTTAAATTCATAGATAACTGGGAAATCTTCAAGTCAGGATGGCAACTGTACAGAAAGGATGGGTTACACCTCAACTGGAAGGGAGCAAATATCCTGGCTAGGAGTTTTGCTAGAGTGTTTCGGCAGGATTTAAACTAGTGTGGCAGGGGGGTGGGGAACAAAACAGGTGGTCAGTAAATACTGAGGCTGGGGTCGAGCTGGGAGCCAGGGCAAGGCTAGCTAAGAAGAGGAGCACTCTGGAGGAGGAGGACCTGATTGGGCCTGGAGGTCTGGAGTGCATCTGCTTCAATGCGAGGAGTGTAACGGGTAAAACAGACGAACTTAGGGCCTTAATGCTTGTGCGGAATTTGGATGTGGTTGCGGTGACGGAAACTTGGTTAAAAGAAGGACAGGACTGGCAGCTCAATATTCCGGGGTATAAGTGTTTTAGGCGAGACAGAGGAGGGGCTAAAAAAGGTGGGGGAGTAGCGATATTACTTAAGGAGCATATTACCGCGGTGCAGAGGATAGACAACTTAGAGGGGTCATGTACTGAGTCGCTGTGGGTGGAACTCAGAAACAGGAAGGGTGCAGTCACTATGCTGGGGGTGTACTACAGACCACCCAACAGCCCACGGGAAGTGGAGGAAAGGATATGTCAGGAGATTCTGGATAGGTGCAGAAAACATAGGGTTGTTGTAGTGGGGGACTTTAATTTCCCTGGCACAGACTGGAAAGTGCTTAGAGCTGGGGGACCGGGCGGGGATGAATTTGTAAAATGCGTACTGGAAGGTTCTTTGGAACAGTATGTAGATAGCCCGACTAGAGAGGGGGCTATACTGGACCTAGTTCTGGGAAATGAGCCCGGTCAGGTCGTCAAAGTTTCGGTAGAGGAACATGTGGCAAATAGTGACCACAACTCTGTTAACTTTAGGATAGTAATGGACAAGGATGAGTGCTGTCCTACGGGCAGGGTGCTAAATTGGGGGAAGGCTGACTATAGCCGGATTAGGCAGGAATTGGTGGATGTTGATTGGGAGAGGATGTTCGAGGGTAAGTCCGCGTCTGGCATGTGGGAGTCTTTTCAGGAACTATTGATAAGGCTGCAGGATAGGCATGTGCCTGTAAAAAGGAAAGATAGGAAAGGTAGGATTCGGGAGCCGTGGATAACCAGGGAAATTGAGGATCTGATTAAAATGAAAAGGGAGGCGTACGTTAAGTCCAGGCAACTGAAAACAGATGGAGCTCTGGAGGAATACAGAGAGAGTAGGAAAGATCTCAAACGGGGAGTTAGAAGGGCAAAAAGAGGTCACGAGATGTTCTTGGCAGGCAGGATTAAGGAGAATCCTAAGGCATTCTATTCATACGTTAGGAACAAAAGAGTTGTCAGGGAGAAAATCGGACCTCTCAGGGACAAAGGAGGGGAATTATGCTTAGAACCCAAGGGAATAGGGGAGATCCTAAATGAATACTTTGCATCGGTATTCACGAAGGAGAGGGGCGTGTTAACCGGGAATGTCTCGGAGGGAGGTGTTGACCCGTTAGAGAAAATCTCCATTTCAAGAGAGGAAGTGTTAGGTTTTTTAGGGAACATTAAAACTGACAAAGCCCCAGGGCCTGATGGCATCTATCCTCGACTGCTCAGGGAGACGAGAGGTGAAATTGCTGGGCCTCTGATGGAAATCTTTGTCGCTTCTTTGGACACGGGTGAGGTCCCTGAGGATTGGAGGATAGCGAATGTGGTCCCGTTGTTTAAGAAGGGTAGCAGGGATAACCCAGGAAATTATAGGCCGGTGAGCTTGACGTCCGTGGTAGGGAAGTTGTTGGAGAGGATTCTTAGAGACAGGATGTATGTGCATTTAGAACGGAACAATCTCATTAGTGACAGACAGCATGGTTTTGTAAGAGGGAGGTCGTGCCTTACAAATTTGGTGGAGTTTTTTGAGGAAGTGACAAAAACGGTTGATGAAGGAAGGGCCGTGGATGTCGTCTATATGGATTTCAGTAAGGCATTTGACAAAGTCCCACATGGCAGGTTGGTTAAGAAGGTTAAGGCTCATGGGATACAAGGAGAAGTGGCTAGATGGGTGGAGAACTGGCTTGGCCATAGGAGACAGAGGGTAGTGGTCGAAGGGTCTTTTTCCGGCTGGAGGTCTGTGACCAGTGGTGTTCCGCAGGGCTCTGTACTGGGACCTCTGCTATTTGTGATATATATAAATGATTTGGAAGAAGATGTAACTGGTGTAATCAGCAAGTTTGCGGATGACACGAAGATGGCTGGAATTGCGGATAGCGAAGAGCATTGTCGGGCAATACAGCAGGATATAGATAGGCTGGAAAATTGGGCGGAGAGGTGGCAGATGGAATTTAATCCGGATAAATGCGAAGTGATGCATTTTGGAAGAAATAATGTAGGGAGGAGTTATACAATAAATGGCAGAGTCATCAGGAGTATAGAAACACAGAGGGACCTAGGTGTGCAAGTCCACAAATCCTTGAAGGTGGCAACACAGGTGGAGAAGGTGGTGAAGAAGGCATATGGTATGCTTGCCTTTATAGGACGGGGTATAGAGTATAAAAGCTGGAGTCTGATGATGCAGCTGTATAGAACGCTGGTTAGGCCACATTTGGAGTACTGCGTCCAGTTCTGGTCGCCGCACTACCAGAAGGACGTGGAGGCATTGGAGAGAGTGCAGAGAAGGTTTACCAGGATGTTGCCTGGTATGGAGGGTCTTAGCTATGAGGAGAGATTGGGTAGACTGGGGTTGTTCTCCTTGGAAAGACGGAGAATGAGGGGAGATCTAATAGAGGTATACAAGATTATGAAGGGTATAGATCGGGTGAACAGTGGGAAGCTTTTTCCCAGGTCGGAGGTGACGATCACGAGGGGTCACGGGCTCAAGCTGAGAGGGGCGAAGTATAACTCAGACATCAGAGGGACGTTTTTTACACAGAGGGTGGTGGGGGCCTGGAATGCGCTGCCAAGTAGGGTGGTGGAGGCAGGCACGCTGACATCGTTTAAGACTTACCTGGATAGTCACATGAGCAGCCTGGGAATGGAGGGATACAAACGATTGGTCTAGTTGGACCAAGGAGCGGCACAGGCTTGGAGGGCCGAAGGGCCTGTTTCCTGTGCTGTACTGTTCTTTGTTCTTTGTTCTTTGTCCGTGTGGTCTATGACAAAAAGCACAGGATTATTCAGGTCAATGCAATTCTATGATTGATTCATTCAAAGGGAGATATGGTGGGCTTGAAAGATGCCAGAGAGGGTATCAAAGTGAGGCTATTCAGATGGGATTAAAGATACTGGAGTGGGCAATGGATGGCAGCTAAATGCTACTTCAATGGTAACAATGCATTTACCAGGATTACAAGCCTACTAACAATTGGCAACATTTCTGAAAGCTTGACAGATGATGGGTGTCTGGCAGTGAAACCTAGCTAACCAGTCAAATCATTCAGATCACCATAATCTGATCCACACTGTAGCGTTTCCATCCAAACGGAAGAAACAATGGATGGGAATTCCCCCCTCGGCCCTCCCCTCTCCCTCATGGTGGTGGAGGTGGCCCGCCATTGGCTAGTGGCAGAATATTCCAATCCTGATGCTGTCACTGGGTTTTCCAGTTGTTTGCACCCTCCATCGCCAGGGAAGCAGTGGCGGGGTGGTGGAGGGGGGGGGGGGGGGTTGCTATCTGTGGGAATGGATGGTTTATACTGACAAGGTTCCCTTTCCCTTGGATATCTTTTCCAGTCCCAAGTTATGTTTAAAAAGGAGTCAATTTAAGCAGATTTCTTGAGTTAAAATCAAATAAAGCTCATTAACTACTGAAAGGGTACGGAGAAATGGTAAAATACAGGCATCTACATTATATGGATTTGAAGTAAGAATTGGGCCCAACAGTAAGCACATAGAATTAAAACGTTATCCAGAACAGTCTTTGATTTGCGAGGAGTAGATGATGAAGCATTGCAGCCGTTACAAATTGATTCCAGTAGAGTTGTGTTCTACAGTCGAATGGTTGGTTCACCAGTTCAGGTGTACTGTGGGTTGGTAGAGATATTTTGGCTTGCTTTTCCAGCTGCGATCCTTTTTTGCTGGCTGGTTAACTTCCACAATCAGAGAAGAGAGAGAGTTCTTTACATTCCTGAAAAAGATGGTCATTTCCCCTTCCCAGGGACACTGCCTCTGGAGCTGTGTCACACTGCTTCAATGTGGAAAACTTCCAGCTGCTTTACCTCACTCATACACACACACACATACAGAGATACAGAGACGCACACACACACACATACGGAGATACAGAGACGCACACACACACACACACACACAAATACACACACATACAGAGATACAGAGACGCGCACACACACACACATACAGAGATACAGAGACGCGCACACACTCACACACAACATACAGACACACACAACACACGCACACAGACACACAACACACGCACACACATACACACACACACAACACACACACACACACACAGACATACACACACTACACACACATACAGACACACACACAGCTACAGAGGTACATACAGACACAGGCACACACACACACAAACATGCACACACATACACACATGCACACACAGACACACACAGAAATACAGAGACACATACACACACAGACACACTCACACAAACATGCACACACACAACACACACAGAGGATTGGAGAATAGCCAATGTTGTTCCTTTGTTTAAGAAGGGTAGCAAGAATAATCCAGGTAATTACAGGCCGGTGAGCCTTACATCAGTGGTAGGGAAATTATTGGAGAGGATTCTTCGAGACAGGATTTATTCCCACTTGGAAATAAGTGGACATATTAGTGAGAGGCAACATGGTTTTGTGAAAGGGAGGTTGTGTCTCATGAACCTGATCGAGTTTTTCAAGGAAGTGACGAAGATGATTGATGAGGGTAGGGCAGTGGATGTTGTCTACATGGACTTCAGTAAGGCCTTTGACAAGGTCCCTCATGGCAGACTGGTGCAGAAGGTGAAGTCGCATGGGATCAGAGGTGAGCTGGCAAGGTGGATACAAAAGGTGGGCGGCACGGTAGCACAGTGGTTAGCACTGCTGCTTCACAGCTCCAGGGACCTGGGTTCGATTCCCGGCTTGGGTCATTGTCTGTGTGGAGTTTGCACATTCTCCTCGTGTCTGCGTGGGTTTCCTCCGGGTGCTCCGGTTTCCTCCCACAGTCCAAAGATGTGCAGGTTAGGTTGATTGGCCATGCTAAAAAATTGCCCTTAGTGTCCTGAGATGAGTAGGTTAGAGGGATTAGTGGGTAAAATATGTAGGGGTATGGGGGTAGGGCCTGGGTGGGATTGTGGTTGGTGCAGACTCGATGGGCCGAATGGCCTCTTTCTGTGCTGTAGGGTTTCTATGATTCTATGAAAACTGGCTCAGTCAAAGAAGACAGAGGGTAGCAGTGCAAGGGTGTGTTTCTGAATGGAGGGCTGTGACAAGTGGCATTCCACAGGGGTCAGTGCTGGGACCTTTGCTATTTGTAATATATATAAATGATTTGGAGGAAAATGCAACTGGATTGATGAGTAAGTTTGCAGACGACACAAACGTTGGTGGATTTGCAGATAGCGATGAGGACCATCAGAGGATACAGCAGGATATAGATCAGTTGGAGACTTGGGCGGAGAGATGGCAGATGGAGTCTAATCCAGCCAAATGTGAGGTAATGCATTTTGAAAGGTCTAATACAGATAGGAAATATACAGTAAATGGCAGAACCCTTAAGAGAATTGATAGGCAAAGGGCTCTGGGTGTACAGCTACACAGGTCTCTGAAAGTGGCAATGCAGGTGGAGAAGGTAGTCAAGAAGGCATACAGCATGCTTGCCTTCATCAACCGCGGTATTGAGTTAAAAAATTGGCAAGTCATGTTGCAGCTTTATAGAACATTAGTTAGGTCGCACTTGGAATATAGTGTTCAATTCTGGCCGCCACACCACCAGAAGGATGTGGAAGCTTTGGAGAAGGTACAGAAAAGATTTACCAGGGTGTTGCCTGGTATGGAGGGCATTACTTATGAGGAGAGGTTGGAGAATCTTGGTTTGTTCTCACTGGAGCGACGGAAGTTGAGGGGAGACCTGATAGAAATCTACAAGATTATGAGAGACATGGACAGAGTGGACAGTCAGAAGCTTTTTCCCAGGGTGAAAGAGTCAATTACTAGGGGGCATAGGTTTAAGGTGCGATGGGCAAGGTTTAAAGGAGATGTACGAGGCAGATTTTTTACACAGAGAGTGGTGGGTGCCTGGAACTCGTTGCCGTGGGAGGTAGTGGAAGCGGATATGGTAGTGACTTTTAAGGGGCGTCTTGACAAGTACATGAATAGGATGGGAATAGAGGGATATGGTCCCCAGAAGCGTAGGGGGTTTTAGTTAAGTCGGGCAGCATGGTCGGTGCAGGCTTGGAGGGCCAAAGGGCCTGTTCCTGTGCTGTAGTTTTCTTTGTTCTTTGTACACACAAACACACACACACATTCACTCCCACACACACTCACTCACATAGACACACACACTCACACACACACACACAGGCACACACACACACACATAGAGGCAGGCAGCAGGCAGGCCCTGGGCAGCTCTTTCCACCAGCTTTTTAAGCCATGTCTTTGTGTATTCCAACTGGACCCGCAATCCACTAGTCAGTCTGGAGAGGCAGTTACACCCAGGCTCATTTCGATGAGATAGCCATTATTTTCCTGAGTCTCTACCAGAGGTAGCAATCCTTGGATTTTTTTTTAAAAAAGACCTTGTTTGGAAACACAGGCCCTTAGAGGAACACCCTGCAGCCCTTCCTGTCATTGGCTAACTGTACATTCTCTGCCACCTTCAAGGTTTGTTTCCATTTTTAAATACAAAACTCAGATATTATTATTTCTGTGTACAATTCCATGTTGTTGTTCTCCATCATCATAATACTTGATGCTCTCCCTCGAGGTGAATTCTGAAGTATCATAGAATCATAGAAACCCTACAGTGTAGAAAGAGGCCATTTGGCCCATTGAGTCTGGACCAACCACAATCCCACCCAGGCCTTACCCCATATCCCTACATATTTACCCGCTAATCTCTCTAACCTACGCATCTCAGAACTCTAAGGGGCAACCTTTAGCATGGTCAACCAACCTAACCCGCACATCTTTGGACTGTGGGAGGAAACCGGAGCACCCGGAGGAAACCCACGCAGACACGAGGAGAATGTGCAAACTCCACACAGACAGTGACCCAAGCTGGGAATCGAACCCAGGTCCCTGGAGCTGTGAAGCAGCAGTGCTAACCACTGTGCTACCGTGCCGCCCTGGAGTAGGGGTGGTGTTTGATTGGATGGAAGGATGAGAATGGGGACCATGCCTCTCCTTGCCTCCCATCAATAAGCTATATGTCTAGAAAAAAAATTACGGGTGAACTTCCCCCCCTGCCCCCCCCTCCCCGCACCCCCTCCCCACACCCCCTCCCCGCACCCCCTCCCCGCACCCCCTCCCCGCAGTGTGTTTACCAGCGGTGGAGGTGGTTTGTCATTGGCCACCGGTGGGATCTTCGCTCTTGCTGATGTCTGTGGCGTTTTGCATGACTCACCTGTCCTGCCGCTGGAGAGCCCACTGCGGAAGGTCGCCTCTGGCAGGACTGGAAGGTCCCACCAGCAGGAAGGGCAGGAAAATCCCACCCTCAGTCTTTGATTAAGTCTGGTGTGGAATGGCTTGTCGGTGGACTCGATACCAATTGGAGCCCTTCAGTGGACAATTAATGCTGGTTGAATACCAGAAGCGGTAGGGAGACTCATCATGTGGGGAGACCGACAGACAAATCGTAGAATCATAGAGGTTTACAACACGGAAACAGGCCCTTCAGCCCAACTTGTCCATGCCTCCCAGTTTTTACCATTAAGCTAGTCCCAATTTGGCCCATATCCCTCAATACCAATCTTACCCATGTAACTGTCTAAATGCCCTATAAACTTGTCTGTTTGCTTGCAGCCTTCTGGGGGGGCTCTCGTTCAAGGGACAAAGCATTGGGAAAGGAGTGGGGGGGAGCCAACTGAGATCCATCCCACTGCTTTTCCTCCAACCCCACTTGCCCCTCTAACTGGTCACCTCCTCACCATGACCCCATCCAATCGTCACTCACCTTTCCGCAAGGGTCACTAGTGAATGCCGGAGTGACTTCCCGGCAACTCCCCATAACGGAGAGATGCCGGCCTCTGATAGTCCATCAGCTCTCAGGGGTGAGGTTCCTACCCTGTCACCTGCTAGTATTGAATTGTGCTCAACACCATAAGATACTTGGGGAAATAAATATTGATGTCTTGAGGAGTGTACATATGACAGAGAAGGAGGTGCTGGAAGTCTTAAAGCGCATCAAGGTAGATAAATCCCCGGGACCTGATGAAGTGTATCCCAGGACGTTGTGGGAGGCTCGGGAGGAAATTGCGGGTCACCTAGCCAAGATATTTGAATCATCGATAGTCACAGGTGAGGTGCCTGAAGATTGGAGGGTGACAAATGTTGTGCCTTTGTTTAAGAAGGGCTGCAGGGAAAAGCCTGGGAACTACAGGCCGGTGAGCCTCACATCTATAGTGGGTAATTTGTGAGAAGGTGTTCTGAGAGCCAGGATCTACAGGCATTTAGAGAGCCAATGACTGATTAGAGTCAGTCAGCGTGGATTTGTGAGTGGAAAATTAGTCTAAAATTAGAGGGCTTAGGTTTAAGGTGAGAGGGGAGAGATACAAAAGTGTCCGGAGGGGAAATTCTTTCACACAGAGGGTGGTGAGTGTCTGGAACAAGCTGCCAGAGGCAGTAGTAGAGGCGGATAAAATTTAGTATTTTTAAAAGCATTTAGACAGTTACATGGGTAAGATGGGTATAGAGGGATATGGGCCAAACGTGGGCAATTGGGACTGACTAGCTTAGTGGTAAAAACTGGGCAGCATGGACAAGTTGGGCCGAAGGGCCTGTTTCCATGCTGTAAACCTCTCTGACTACCCGCTGGGGGAAGTGCTGGATTTAAATGATTCTGTGGATTCGGGAACCCGGTCAACAGGATTCCCGCTGCCAATTTGGGACATCCTTGGGGTTCCTGGACATCAGGTTGGCAGGAATGTCACTGGTGTTGGTGGCAGGCGTGGGACTCCTAATGCCCTCCTAAATGCCGCCCATTATCCATTGACCTTTTGCCCAATTCACTATCCGGCACTGGGAAATCTATTGGGCAGATTAAGAACTGGTGAAAAGTATCCAATAAAAAGAAATAAGTTAGGAGGTCTCTCAAAGCTGGGAATAAATGTGAAAATATTTTGGTTGGCAGTCAAATGCTGGAATAACAGAGAATTCCAAAGTGCTCCATTACAGTCAATTTTCATATTCCTTTAACTTCCTCTTTAAATCTGCAATGTACGGGTGTTTGCTGGGGTTCGGAACTACAAATGACATTTTAAATGTCGTACGACACAATGGACAAACTTGACATCTGCTCAGGAATGTATTTTGCATTTTTTCTGTCTTCCAGTTGCAAATGTTTGACGTGAATATTTTACTGCAGCTCTGGTCTTTTCTTTCCTGATTCACAGAGGCTGCTGAGAACATACCTCAGCATACCCAAGCTAAGTAAATATACATTTATTGGGAACCCGCACTTAGGAAATAAAAGTGGCAGTTATGGAGTGCTTGCCAATCAGGCATGCATTAAAATTGAGACAAATCAAAGCGAGGTTGCAGCCATTGCTTAGCACTGCTGCCTCACAGCAAGATGTTTAACAACACCAGGTTAAAGTCCAACAGGTTATTTGGTTTAAACTTCTTACTGTGTTTACCCCAGTCCAACGCCGGCATCTCCGCCTCACAGCGCCAGGGACCCGGGTTCGATTCCCGGCTTGGGTCACTGTCTGTGCGGAGTCTGCACTTTCTCCCCCGTGTCTGCGTGAGTTTCCTCCGGGTGCTCCAGTCTCCTCCCACAGTCCGAAAGACGTGCTGGTTGGATGCATGAGCCATGCTAAATTCTCCCTCAGTGTACCCGGACAGGTGCCAGAGTGTGGCGACTCAGGGATTTTCACGGTAACTTCACTGCAGTGTTAATGCAAGCCTACTTGTGACACAGATAAATAACTTTAAGCACACTGTGGATATCTGTGTCCAACAGGAGATTAACTTTGTTAGGCAACCTAAGGGAGATGTACTTAGGCAAGTTTTTTTTTACAGAGAGGGTGGTGGGTGCCTGGAACTCGCTGCCGGGGGAGGTAGGGGAAGCAGATACGACAGTGACTTTTAAGGTGCATCTGGACAAATAAATGAATAAGATGGGAAGAGAGGGATATCGTCCCTGGAAGGGTAGGAGGTTATAGTTCAGACAGGCAGCACGGTCGGGGCAGGCTTCCAGGGCCGAAGGGCCTGTTCCTGTGTTGTTATTTTTCTTTTTTTTTTGTTCTCAATGGAAGTTTAAATGGTCCCAGTAAATGGATTGAGACATTGGTAGACATTTGTTTTTGGATGCCTGGGACTTTAGGCTGTTGCAAGCTTGGAATCCGACAGAAACAGTTACTTGCCACCCCCACCCCGTCATCGGAGAGGACTCAGTCAGAGGTAGCAAGGCCTCTGGGAGTGTGCCTACATTATTGAAGCAGAGCTTGGACTATTTGCCACGTCACTCACACAAGCAGAAATCCTCTTCTGGCACATCTCCACACAGCACTCGCACTGAAGAGGAATAAACATTCCACAGTGTCCCTTTCCGAGTGTTGAGGAAAAGATTTGAATCGCATTTTAGCTAAAAGTAACCCCCCCTCACATCCCTAAAACGCTGGTCTACACGAGGCATCAGGGCAAAGCCCGTTTTAACTAAATTCTGTCTGTTCCAACTTCAAATTCCTTCCGTTCAAACAAGCCAGTTGAAAAGATAATGGGAGGTACAGCAGTCTGTTCAGGGAGCTGCAGACGCCAAGGCCTGGGGGCGGGGAGGGAGCAGCTTATCTGCATTTTGCAGAAGAAATTCCCCTGAGCATCCCCTAATTGCTTTCAGCGCGGACTGGGCAGCCCCTTCTGGTTCGCAGGCGCAGCGAGTTACTCTGTGTTTTACTGTCAGCAATGCGTGGCAGCCAGCAGGATCAGACACGGTCTCAGATCCTCACGGGTTATTGGCTGGCGTGGCTTCATTCTCCTTTTTTATTTAAACGCTGCTGCTGAAGGATGCTTAAAAAGATTTGGAAATTTTATTTATGGATTTTCTTTTTGTTAATTGCTACGCAGGGTTTGAAGGCAGTGGGAATGGAAATGCCCTCAGTGGTGGAGATACACTGGAATGTTGCTCACACCTGTGGAAAGTGTACCTCTCTGAGAGTCGGCAGGGGTGGTGGGGGGGTGGGGGGTTCGGGGGAAGAAGAATCATAACTCCATTGGGGACATAAAACAAGCGGCGCTCGATTTGCTAACGCAATGGGCAGGAAAATTGGGCGGGGTGTATGTCCAGACCAGCTGAAACCCTGTCGCCCAACCCCCAGCCCTACCCCCATCCCCAGAGTCATCTGGCAAGGCAAAGATTCTAAAGAGTTCTGAAGATTATCGTTTGCAAACGTTGCTTTGTCGATACGTAATCTGAACAGAGTAACAAAAATCTGCTTGGGTGGGATGTCTTTTTTTTTGTCCTAAAACGGTGTGCTGAATCAGATTCAGCTTTGATGTGCCCTTACACAGAGTGCATGCGGGTAGTCGCTAGGTTTGCTTGCGAGGTTCCCTTAGCAAAGAAGTCTTGTCAACTTCAGGCGTAAAGGTTGAGAAGGATTGTTAACAGATGGCAGCACTGCAGCAGAAAACCTGAAATGCAACCAGCTAAAATCAAACTCTTTGGCGCAGCAATGCTGCCCCAGTGCACCAAGCAGTTAAAACTCCCTTTTGCTGTGATTTTAAAAAAACTCATCGCCCTCTGCTCAGTGTCAGTAAGAGTCCAGACAAGCAAGCTGAAATCAGGAAACCAGGAACTATAGGCTCGAGTGCATCCATCTTCACATCTGCGGTGCAGTGAACTGACCTTAACCTTATATATCTGTACCGACATTCCCTTCCCAACTCTTTCCTCAGGCACACAGTACATACCATTACTCAACTGTAAGGGTAAATGGGGAGCTTTTCTTTTTCCAGACCTTAGCCGATAGTAAGTAGATAAGAAGGGCCCATTTTAAGTTGCCTGATGGTCAGGCTAGCCGCAAAAAAAATTGCCTTTGAAAGAATTTGCACAGAAAAGAAAATGATGAATTTTCCCACCTCGCCCGTCCCAGAATCGGAGTGGGCGAGGCTCACAGGACGGCGTTCCCCGTTGGCCTCGGGCAGGATCTTACGAGCCTCGGGCAGGCGAGGCGGTAACATTCTGGCACGGTAGCACAGTGGTTAGCACTGCTGCTTCACAGCTCTGGGGTCCCGGGTTCGATTCCCGGCTCGGGTCACTGTCTGTGTGGAGTTTGCACATTCTCCTCGTGTCTGCGTGGGTTTCCTCCGGGTGCTCCGGTTTCCTCCCACAGTCCAAAGATGTGCGGGTTAGGTTGATTGGCCAGGTTAAAAATTGCCCCTTAGAGTCCTGGGATGTGTAGGTTAGAGGGATTAGCGGGTAAATATGTGGGGGTAGGGCCTGGGTGGGATTGTGGTCGGTGCAGACTCGATGGGCCGAATGGCCTCCTTCTGCACTGTAGGGTTTCTATGATTTCTATGTATCTAATCGATGTTTAGCAACAGATGTACATCTGTGCCCTGAAAATATTGTGGAGATGCCGGCGTTGGACTGGGGTAAACACAGTAAGAAGTTTAACAACACCAGGTTAAAGTCCAACAGGTTTATTTGGTAGCAAAAGCCACACAAGCTTTCGCAGCCCCAAGCCCCTTCTTCAGGTGAGAATTCCCACTCACCTGAAGAAGGGGCTTGGGGCTCCGAAAGCTTGTGTGGCTTTTGCTACCAAATAAACCTGTTGGACTTTAACCTGGTGTTGTTAAACTTCTTACCTGAAAATATTGGCAGGATTTTGCGGCCTTGCTCGACCCAAAACATAAAATCCCACCTGAGGTCAATGGATCTTTCTATGGTCCGCCCCTCGCCCACTACGATTCCCATGGCGGGTGGGACGGTAAAATTCCGGCCTATGGTTGTCTCACGTACCTGCACCGATCCCACTAATTCCTTAAGTTTATGATCTTAACGTTGCTCTTTTGAGGGCAGCCATCAATGCTTCATCAATCATCATCGGAGCTTAGCTGCAACTGTGACCAGAGGCCTGCGAGGGGAAGATGTTGGGGCCAGTCTGCGAGGCGGAGAAAGATTGGGGTTGATCTTAAATTGCCCTGACATACTCGCACTCTCCATGCCCCTGTAACTGTCCACCCCCTACTCCTGCGCACACCGCCCCTCTTTCAGAAGGAACATTAGCATTCCTGACACATCCCAGCACCCTAATGTCTCACCTCATCACCATACAGGCAGTAATTTACACTGAAATGCCATTTTAACGAAAAAGAAGAATAACTTGGGATGTCTGCACAGTGCCAAAACCTGATGGCATTATCTGGCAGCTATCAGTGGAGTGTCCAGAAGCAGGAGTGCTGCCCATGACCCTCAAGGAGAACTTGGATCTCCCTAACCATAGCCTTTCTTGACCTGCCCAGTGCCAACATTTTCTGTCAATGCCGCACTTTCTCTGCAATCATCTTATTTTAGGGACAGTTCTATTAGGCCCCTGGTTTTTCTGGGCTCCCATTGTTCTTGACCACTCGCTCTGCCGTCACCCCTCTCAGTATGGGGCGCAAGACAATGCTACAGTATTCAAATGAGGCCCTGGGCATTAAGACTGGGCCAGTGGTCCAACTAGGCCTTACACTGACAGGAACTTTCCCTCTTTGTGCAGTAGGCTACAACAGCCACAGGTTTTTCTTAGCGTATGGATAAGAGGAGCAGAATTACTTGATGCCTTCGACACTCTCTACCAACCTCTCTCCCAACCACATTTATGTGCTAAATTCCAATGTGTTCTCAATTGCCTCTTGCCAGATGTGGGTGGCAATTCCTGGTGGCCTAGGCATGTGAGGCCTTCGGGTTGAAGATTCCCCATCCCATGCAGTCAGCAATTTGTTATCTGCCTCAGTCTCTGGCCTGCATGATTTTTAGGTGGGTGTTAAAATTTGGCCTGAGGCCTAATGGCCAGATAGAAGTTTCCTCGCTTGCTCATCAGCTTTGTTAATCCAACATTGATGCTCTGATAGACAGAATCCAATATCTTGGAAAATAAGCATCCTTTCAGAACATGTATAGCATTAGATTAAAGATAAATAAGAAAACTAATTTAGATTAGTTCTAGTCAATTCATATGGTGCATTGATGGTTTTGTAAAGTTTATAACCCTTAAAGGGATTAGAATCATAGAATCACTATAGTGCAGAAGGAGGCCATTCGGCCCATCATGTCTGCACTGATTCTCCGACAGAGCATCTCACCAAGGCCGTTTCCCGTAACCCCACGTATTTACCCTGCTAATCCCCCTAATTTACACATTTTGGGACAAAGAGGCAATTTAGCATGGCCAATCCACCTAATGTAAGAAATGAATCCTTTACATCCACAAAGTCGAGAGGAATAATCAGTAGATAGCACCATGACATGATGAAAATTATTTCGCCACACGTCAGAAAATGTATGGGATCCTTCGTTGAGTTTTTCCTTCTTGCACTGATGGCTTCACCAACACCAGCAGACTGGTCCTTCATGCGAAGACCATTGTGTGAACATTCACGTCAAAATGAGATCGGAATTAAATTTTCCTTGTTCAAAGTCCAACATGCTGGTAACACATTTTACAAGCATGGCTTAAGCTATAAATTCGTTTGGCCAGGAAATTCTATCATGTTTTACTGATTCTTCAAAGGGATCCCAAGAGCTGACACGGACTTTAAAATATCCTAAACTTCTGCTAATATGTATGATGTTAGCTGAAAGTGCGACTTGCGTTCTATATTTTTGCACTGTTCAGACTCCATCGGGAGAGTTTTTAGCCACCGAGGGAGGTGGCCATGGAAGTGAGTTGGATCAAAAATTTTCACCACCAGCAGATGTGCCAGTTCCTTGGCTCCAACCTGCCCTCAGGCCATTGTCCCAGTTCTGGGATTGCTCATCAGCTTTGTTAATCCAACATTGATGCTCTGATAGACGGAATCCAATATCTTGGAAAATAAGCATCCTTTCAGAACATGTATAGCATTAGATTAAAGATAAATAAGAAAACTAATTTAGATTAAATGCTGTTCTAGTCAATTCATATGGTGCATTGATGGTTTTGTAAAGTTTATAACCCTTAAAGGGATTAGAATCATAGAATCACTATAGTGCAGAAGGAGGCCATTCGGCCCATCATGTCTGCACTGATTCTCTGACAGAGCATCTCACCACAGGGCTACCTGCCCATAAGCAGCAGAGAGTCAACTCAATCAATCGGGGGCCTATTTTGGCCTAAAGATGGAGGCCAAACCATCTGACCACTAATTTTGGTCAGGTTGTGGGAAATCACAGATCAATGACTGTTTCCCAACCAGCGTGGCCTTCTAATCTCCACGGCACAATGGTTAGCACTGCTGCTTCACAGCGCCAGGGACCCGGGTTCAATTCCGGCCTTGGGTGGCTTCCTGTGTGGAGTTTGCATGTTCCTCCTGTCGGTTTCCTCCGAGTGCCCCGGTTTCCTCCCACAGTCCAAAGATGTGCAGGTTAAGTGGATTGGCCATGCTAAATTGCTCCTTAGTGTCCTAAAATATGTAGGTTAGGGAGATTACCAGGGTAAATATGTGGTGTTAAGGCCTGGGTGGGATGGTCTGTCAGAGAGTTGGTGCAAACTCGATGGACTGAATGGCCTTCTTCTGCACTGTAGGGATTCAATGATGTGAAACTGATGGTGGAGTCCTCAAACCTGAAGGAAAATCCTGCCTAATAACACAAAATCCGATCCATTGGTGAGTTCTAAACAGTATCAAATAGCAGCATGCTGCTTGCCTCCAACTTTTTGAGATTATTGTCACAAAGAAAGTGTGGATTCAGACCGGTGATTGAAACAGCAAATTAGTGATGTGAATAAGTGTCGCACTAGGGTAACAAAATATTGAGAGACTTTTGCAATTACTTCTCCAGATTATTGACAAGTTCAACTCTTTTTTATTGGTGTTTATATTTAGGTTTTTTACTCCATTCTTCAAGTTACAAAGCCAATGCTCAGGGCGGTACAGTGACACAATGGTTAGTACTACTGCTTCACAGTGCCATCTTGAGTTCGATTCCCAGCCTCGGGTCACTGTCTGTGTGGAGTTTGCATGTTCTCCCTGTATCTACGTGGGTTTCCTCCGGGTGTTCCGGTTTCCTCCCATAGTCCAAAGATGTGCGAGTTAGGTTGATAGGTCATGCTAAATTGACCCTAGTGTCAGGAGGATTAGCAGGGTAAATAAAATGTGGGATTATGGGGATAGGGCCTGGGTGGGATTGTGGTTAGTGCAAAATGGGCCGAATGGCCTCCTTCTGCACTGTAGGGATTTTATAATTCTATGGACTGGGCAAACCCGAATCCATTCTTTTCTTGCTCCAAAAATCAAATTCAAAATCCAATTGAATCCAATTCATGGCCCCCACAAGAGAGACAAACAAGATTCAAGCTGACAAGATAAAGCACTGAACCCAATCTTGGACTTGATCTGACACTTGATCTTAGCCAAAGGGCCGAGAAGCGATTAAAGCAGTACAACACACCACACTGAAATTTAGGGTGAAGGACTTATTATCCAAGCATTAACATGGTCGGAAGATTTCTTCAGTGTCTTACCTGATGATTAAATCTCCCTGTAAAGAAGCAGTTTATGATTTGTTTGTGCAGTCAGATTTCCATATGAGCTGTTTAGAATAATCCTTTAGTCTTTTTCTACCAGGATGATGAGCATTGGCCGAGAGTGGGACGGATCAGACACTCATAATGCTGCCTGCCGAATTTTTCTTCATTACAACATTGATTGCCCTTCTGTTGTGAAGAACCTTGGGGCAGTTTGCGACTGTGAAAGGTGTTATCCACATGGAGGAGTGATGGTGACCTTAATAAGGTGATTCAATGTGGCAAATAAAAGATTTATTGATCGAAATGAACTATGTACAACGATGAGTTTAACAGCACAACTATACAGGTCCACTCCAACTGCAGCTTCACAGCCCCGGGGATCCGTGCCCTCGCTCCCGAAAGGCCCAGGTTCGTGCGCTCATGCTCCATTGGTTGCTGCCCTGTCACGTGGCCAGCAAAGGGTCGCCCATTAAAGGGGCTATTCTACCACACTCATTGTCCCCTAACTTCTTGGGCGATCTACAGTAAAACAAAAAGAAAAACAGTTAACACATAGGCAGGCAAACAATAGTATGACAGATGGGAAAAACAGTTCATAACATCAGCCAGTCTGGAGACTCCTGGACCTTTGCGGAACGCTGTACTTCCGGCAGGGCTTCTTCAGCAGCTGATGACACAGGATCTATTAATGGAATGGACTTGTTAACCATCTCAGGAGCTAAGCCCTGGCTGGCCCCTTCCCCCATCCTCTCCCTCTGCCACCAAAGCCAGAGGTAGCCTTGTCCCCACCGCAAGGCGTAAGATTCTCTAGTTCAGAGGCTGGTACATATGAACTGGATGTGGGGCCCACTTGCTTGTCTCCTGAACTGGCTCAACATCCTTTTTTACTTGACAGCCCCTGTGCCTCCACCACTTAGGGACTAGCCCCGTCTTCTCCACAACTCTCCCTAGCACCCAGGCAGATCCATCACCAAAATTCTTTGCCAAAATGGGGTTGTCCACATTAAACGATCTGCCCTGTTTCTGGATGTCGTGATCTCTTTTTGAGAGGCTTGCCGAGCCTTCACCCTCCCCGACAAATTTGAGAACATTAAGTCCAAACAGTTATGCAGGCGCTGACCTATTAGCAAGCCTGCAGGTGGGACCCCAGTGGTGGCATTCGGTGCAGTGTTGGAGGACCTCAAAATATTTGCCAGTGGCAATGGCCTATGAGCCTAATCTCCATGGAAGCCTTGAACGTCTGCATTGCTCGCTCCACCATTCGAGGCAGGATGGTAAGGGGCTGAACTGATGTAACGAGTGCCAATAGACTTGATGAAAGTCTGAAACTTGACAGCTGTGAATGCCATTCCATTGTCTGATACCAACACTTTTGGAAGACCATGAATCGCAAAGATCTGCCCCAGGTTATCGATAGTAGACTCAGTTATGGTACATCTCATGAGCTGAACATCTAGCCACATGGAATGGGCATCTACCAGGATCAGAAACATGTACCCCAAAAGAGGCCCAGCAAGGTCTACATGAAGCCACAACCACAGACGGCCCGGCTACTCCCGATGGTGCATGCTCGCTGGTGGTGGTAACGTTTGCTGGGTCTGACAACTTTCACACTGCCCGACCATTTGTTCAATGTCTTTGTCAATGCCATGCCACCAGACATAACTTCTGACCAGCGCTTTCATCCTCCTCTGGTTAAGATGGCCATCATGTAACTTTTTGAGCAGTGGCCATTACTTCAGGGGTGGTACGCCAAAACGGGCCCCCCACAATAGCACCCATCTTTGCAGGTTATCGCCTCCTTGCCTTGTCAAAGTGCCACCCTGTCAGTACCATTTTCTTGACCTTCGACGGCAACGGGTCCCAATCTGTCTACAACTTAATGTGGGCTGCTGGGGCAGGCTGGGTGTCCAAGAAATGCAGAGCCAATACTATCTCCAATGGAACAGGCAGTGACGGGATGGTCTATGGCAGTAGGAGGCGGCTAAGTGAATCTGCATTTGATATCTGTGTTCCTGGAAGATATAGCGGTATGCTGCCAGCAACAAGGCCCATCCCTGCACCCTGGCTGAGGCAATAGGCAGCACTGGCTTATCCTCATGGGAAAGCCCCACCAATTGCTTATGGTCTGACGCCATAGTGGAAATGCTGTCCGTATCCGTAGGTGTACATGTGAAATCTTTTCACAGCGTACGTAACCACCTGGCTTTCTTTGTCTATTTGTGAGTACCTTTTCTCTGTCCTTGAGGCAAATGCAATTGGTCTTTTCGCCCCCTCTGCCATTCTGCGGGACAGAACTGCTCCAACCCCAAATGGTGAGGCATCACAAGTGACGCTTGCTCGAGTCAAAGAGTATGAGCAATGTCGATGACTGTAAAGCCTGTTTGACTTTGACAAAAGTTTCTTTTTGACAGTTTCCCCATTTCCTTGACTGATGCTTTTTAAAAAACTGGTGTATGGGGATGGGGAGGCGGGGGGGCGGGGGGGGGGGGGGGGGGGGTGGGAGGGGGGAGCCGAATTGTAGATACGTTCAGCAGGAACCTTCCATAGTAACTGACCATTCCTAGCAAAGACTTCAGTTCTGTCACATCTCCTGGCTCTGGCAGCCCCTTAATAGTTTTCACTTTATCATCGAGGGAATGCAACCCCTTTGAAAGTGAGCTACGTAACCTCCTCAGCTTGAAAAATACATTTCTCACGTTTCAATGACATTCCAGCTTTCTTAAACCACTTAAGGTCCACTTCGAGATTCGCACCATGTTCTGTAGGAGACACACCTGTAATTAGGACATTGTCCAAGTATGCCACCACTTTAGGGATTCCCTGTAACAGACTTTCCATAGTGCGCTGAAAACAGGCACAGGCTGACGAGAAGCAAAACATCTTTGAGTGTACTGATATAACCCGTTGTTAGGAGTTTACTATAGGCCCCCAAATAGTAATAGAGATGTGGAGGAAGAAATTGCTAAGCAGATTATGGATACGTGTGGGGGTCACAGGGTAGTTGGCATGGGGGACTTTAACTTTCCAAATATTGATTGGAACCTTTGTAGGTCGAATAGTTTGGATGGGGCACTTTTTGTGCAGTGTGTGCAGGAGGGTTTCCTGACACAATATGTGGATAGGCCGACAAGGGGTGAGGCCACATTGGATTTGGTACTGGGAAATGAACCGGGCCAAGTGTTAGATTTGGTTGTGGGAGAGAACTTTGGAGATAGTGACCACAATTCTGTGTCTTTTGTTATTGCAATGGAGAGGGATAGGGCCGGACGGCAGGGCAAGGCTTACAATTGGGGAAGAGGTAATTATGATGCGATTAGGCAAGAATTAGGGGGCATAAGATGGGAACAGAAACTGTCAGGGAAAGGCACTGATGAAAAGTGGAACTTTTTCAAGGAACAAATACTGGGTGTCCTTGATAGGTATGTCCCTGTCAGGCAGGGAGGAAATGGCCGAGTGAGGGAACCGTGGTTCACAAAAGAGGTGGAATGTCTTGTGAAAAGGAAGAGGGAAGCTTATGTAGGGATGAGGAAACAAGGTTCAGATGGCTCGATTGAGGGTTACAAGTTAGCAAGGAATGAGCTGAAAAAGGGGCTGAGGAGAGCTAGGAGGGGACATGAGAAGTCCTTGGCGGGTCGGATCAAGGAAAACCCCAAGGCTTTTTACTCTTATGTGAGGAATAAAAGAATGACCAGGGTGAGGTTAGGGCCGGTCAAGGACAGTGGTGGGAACTTGTGTATGGAATCAGTAGAGATAGGCGAGGTGATGAATGAATACTTTTCTTCAGTGTTCACCAAGGAGAGGGGCCATGTTTTTCAGGAAGAGAAGGTGTTACAGGCTAATAGGCTGGAGGAAATAGATGTTCGGAGGGAGGATGTATTGGCAGTTTTGAATAAACTGAAGGTCGATAAGTCCCCTGGGCCTGATGAAATGTATCCTAGGATTCTTTGGGTCCTCGCTGTCCACGGGGATGGTGCCAGAGGACTGGAGAGTGGCAAATGTTGTTCCTCTGTTTAAGAAAGGGAATAGAAATGACCCTGGTAATTATAGACCGGTTAGTCTGACTTCGGTGGTTGGTAAATTGATGGAAAAGGTCCTTAGGGATGGGATTTACGACCATTTAGAAAGATGCGGATTAATCCGGGATAGTCAGCACGGATTTGTGAAGGGCAAATCGTGCCTCACAAATTTGATAGAATTTTTTGAGGAGGTAACTAGGTGTGTTGATGAAGGTAGGGCGGTTGATGTCATATACATGGATTTTAGTAAGGCGTTTGATAAGGTCCCCCATGGTCGGCTTATGATGAAAGTAAGGAGGTGTGGGATAGAGGGAAAGTTGGCCGATTGGATAGGTAACTGGCTATCTGATCGAAGACAGAGGGTGGTGGTGGATGGAAAATTTTCGGACTGGAGGCAGGTTGCTAGCGGAGTGCCGCAGGGATCGGTGCTTGGTCCTCTGCACTTTGTGATTTTTATTAATGACTTAGAGGAGGGGGCTGAAGGGTGGATCAGTAAATTTGCTGATGACACCAAGATTGGTGGAGTAGTGGATGAGGTGGAGGGGTGTTGTAGGCTGCAAAGAGACATAGATAGGATGCAAAGCTGGGCTGAAAAATGGCAAATGGAGTTTAACCCTGATAAATGTGAGGTGATTCATTTTGGTCGGACAAATTTAAATGTGGATTACAGGGTCAAAGGTAGGGTTCTGAAGACTGTGGAGGAACAGAGAGATCTTGGGGTCCATATCCACAGATCTCTAAAGGTTGCCACTCAAGTGGATAGAGCTGTGAAGAAGGCATATAGTGTGTTAGCTTTTATTAATAGGGGGTTGGAGTTTAAGAGCCGTGGGGTTATGCTGCAACTGTACAGGACCTTGGTGAGACCGCATTTGGAATATTGCGTGCAGTTCTGGTCACCTCACTATAAGAAGGATGTGGAAGCGCTGGAGAGAGTGCAGAGGAGATTTACCAGGATGCTGCCTGGTTTGGAGTGTCGGTCTTATGAGGAAAGGTTGAGGGAGCTGGGGCTGTTCTCTCTGGAGCGGAGGAGATTGAGGGGAGACTTAATAGAGGTTTATAAAATGATGAAGGGGATAGATCGAGTGAACGTTCAAAGACTATTTCCTCGGGTGGATGGAGCTATTACAAGGGGGCATAACTATAGGGTTCATGGTGGGAGATATAGGAAGGATATCAGAGGTAGGTTCTTCACGCAGAGAGTGGTTGGGGTGTGGAATGGACTGCCTGCAGTGATAGTGGAGTCAGACACTTTAGGAACATTTAAGCGGTTATTGGATAGGCACATGGAGCACACCAGGATGGTAGGGAGTGGGATAGCTTGATCTTGGTTTCAGATGAAGGTCGGCACAACATCGTGGGCCGAAGGGCCTGTTCTGTGCTGTACTGTTCTATGTTCTATGTTCTAACCCCTTGTATTTATTTAAACTGAATTCCTAGTTCCAGTTGCTGATCAGCATGACTTAGGTCTAGCTTGGTATTTATGAGGCTCCTTGCTAACTTAACATAAGGTCTACTATCCTGTGAATAGGGTAACAATCCAGCTGAGCTCCACTGTTTACCATTAGTTTGTAGTCCCCACAAATCCTCACGGTCTGGTTTCAGGACGGGGACGATGATTGTGGCCCATTCAGAAAACTGCACAGGTTTGATGTTTCCCAGGTCTTCTCGCCTTTTTAGTTCAACCTCTACTTTCTGATGTAAGGCATATGGCACTGGGCAAGCTCTGAAAAACATAGGCGTAGCCTCAGGGTTTATGTACATTTTGGCTTTAACCCCTTTTGTTCGACCCTATTTCTTTCTGGAATACCTCCTGATATTTATGTAGGCGTTTCTTGGAATCCTTCATCCTGGACATTCAATATTTCCAGCCAGTCCAGTTTTATTTGTTTTAAACTGTCCCATCCCATGAGACTGGGCCCCTGTCCTTCAACCACCATGATAGGTAGCTGTGCTGATGGGTCCCAATACGATGCCGGTACGGAGGTTGCCCCCACTACCTTTAGTGTCTCTCTTGGATACATCACCAGAGTAGCCTCAGAATGGCCAAGGGTTGCAGTCCCTTCTGGAGATGTTTGAATGTTTTTTCACCTGTGATGGTAGCCACAGCACCTGAGTCGATCTCCATTTTTGGGGGCAGCCGTTAAACATTAAGACAATCTCAATAGGAGGTGTCTTTTTGAGTTGGACCTGATTGAGTGTGTAAGCCTCAGACCCCTCCTTTGGTTCCTCTGCCGGCTTATTCCTAGGGGTTGTATTCACCATTTCCTTTTTTTTGGAGTGTTCTGTGCAGCCTGCTTTGCTCTACACCTAGCTTGCAGGTGATCTTTCTTTTGAGATCTGAAACAGATAAAGTTCTTGCAAGTCTCTTGGAGGTGGTCTCCACCACGCTGAAAACGTGCCTTGGACCCTGGTGCTGAGTGACTTATCTCAGGCCCCGCTGCTCCCTCACTCAGGATGTCCCTAGTAGCAGCTGGTTCCTGCCACAACTGGTTCACCTCATGCTGCACGTCTTGCAGCTCACACACGTCTTACTCAGTGCACTCGGTGGCTTAGGCCATCTCTAGTTTGATACTTTTTCTGGTGAAATCTCGGTTGCAGCGAGCAATTTCTTTTGAATGTTGGGGTTGTTGATCCCACAAACCAACCAGTCCCTCAACAGGTCTAGTGAAGGCCCCAAACTCGCAGTGCTCAGCCAGTCATCTAAGTCTGGCCACAAAGCCGGAGACCACCTCTCCTGGTTCTCTAACCGTAGAATGAAATTTGTACCTTTGCATGATAACAGAAAGTCGAGGGCTATAACAATCCTTAACTAAATTGACCAACTGGTCGAAGGTTTGTGTCTGGAGCTTCGGGTGATGTCAAACTCCTCTCAAGATTGTAACTCTGTGGGCCGCAGACTGTGAGCAGTATTACCCTCTGTTTCTCCTCAGCTGTTATTTCATTCACCATAAAAAAAATACCACAACCTCTCAATGTATTGCCCCCAACTCTCAAATAAGGGGGAGCAGATTTAGGACTGAGTTGAGGAGGAAATTCTTCACCCAAAGGGTTATGAATCTGTGGAATTCCCTGCCCAGTGAAGCAGTTGAGGCTACCTCATTGAATGTTTTTAAGGCAAGGATAGATACACTTTTGAACAGTAAAGGAATTAAGGATTATGGTGAGCGGGCGGGTAAGTGGAGCTGAGTCTTCGAAAAGATCAGCCATAATCTTATTGAATGGATGAGCAGGCTGGAAGGGCCAGATGGCCTACTCCTGCTTTTAGTTCTTATGTTCTTATGAATGGTTGCATTTTCCTGAAGACCAGCATCTTTAGAATGGAATCTATATCCATTCCAATCCAGCTAACCTGCACATTGGACTGTAGGAGGAAACCGGAGGAAACCCATGCAGACATGCGGAGACACAGGCGGCACGGTAGCACAGTGGTTAGCACTGCTGTTTCACAGCCCCAGGGACCCAGGTTCGCTTCCCGGCTTAGGTCACTGTCTGTGTGGAGTTTGCACATTCCCCCCATGTCTGCATGGGTTTCCTCCGGGTTCTCCAGTTTCCTCCCACATTCTGAAAGACGTGCTGGTTAGGTGCATTGACCCAAACAGGTGCCGGAGTATGGCGACTAGGGGAATTTCACAGTAACTTCATTGCAGTGTTAATGTAAGCCTCACTTGTGACTAATAAATAAACTTTAACTTAGAATGTGCCTACTCCACACAGTCAGTCACCCGGGTCCCTGGCACTGTGAGGCAGCAGTGCTAATGACTGTGCCACACACAATAGGATGGGATATGCCAGCAATGCCCACATGGCACGAATGAATTAAAAACAAACCTTTCTTTTTCAGTATCTGGTTTCACTCGGAGTTTTGTTTACGAAATATTAACATGGCTTTTACTTTCATTATTTGACTCAACATAATATTGAGGTTAATAGTATAAGAAGTCAAGTTTCTTTTGCTTTAGGGTTACAGTATTGTCAGGATATTGGTCCAACCAATTCTTTCAGTTTTAGGCACATTGTAAAATTTAATATGGAAACATTGCCATGCCTTTGCTTTCATTAGCGGAAACCTTCTGTCGAAATCTGTATCAAGAACAGCTCATTACCTGTGTGATCTTAATTATACCATAGCTGACTTTGAGGTTCATACAGCAATAAAAGTAGCAGCATGCTTAATATTCTTTTAAGTCTGTTCTTCTGATGGCATCTATTAAAATATGATGTTTTATTATGATTTTATTGATGTTTTTCAGCCTAAATATCTACAGGGAGCAGTGTACTGGAACATTTGTTCTGAATAAAGAGCAAATTAATTCTTTCAGGCCCATATTTATGATCTTGCCAAGAAATAGGGCCTAACTTGGAGATTCTGGTGACCGCAACGCTAGTGTGCCGGACACTCAACAACAAGAGCTGATTTCAAATCTTTATCTCATTCTTTGCACTCATCTGTCAACACTTGTAGCAATGGAGAGGAAAATGGGCCAAGTTGGGATCTGTTCCTTCACCGCTCTGCTGCATCTTTTGGTTGTTTATGGGAAACTGTAATGATGGCAACATGTTCAAAGCTAGATTCCCTTCGCTCTCGGAATTACTTGTCTTGGATTCTGTCTGCTCTGTCTCCACTAACTTGTGCTGACTTCAATGGAAATAAAAATGGAAAAAGCTGTAAACCAGCCTGTTGAAGAGGCTTTCCAACATTTTACAATATCGCACAAAGTCAAAATCTATCCCCTGAATGGTCTATGGGCAGCACGGTAGCACAGTGGTTAGCACTGCTGCTTCGTAGCGCCAGGGACCCCGGTTTGATTCCCAGCTTGGGTTCACTGTCTGTGTAGAGTCTGCACGTTCTCCCCGTGTCTGCGTGGGTTTCTTCCAGGTGCTCCACTTTCCTCCCGCAGTCCAAAAGACGCGCTGGTTAGGTGCATTAGCCATGCTAAATTCTCCCCCAGTGTACCCGAACAGGCGCCAGAGTGTGGCAATTAGGGGATTTTCACAGTTGCTTCATTGCAGTGTTAATGTAAGCCTACTTGTGACATTAATAAGTAAACCTTAAAACTTAATTCTCTTGGATCCTGTCTGCTCTGTCTCTGCTGACCTCAATGGAAATAAAAGTTGGGTAAAGATGTAAAACAGCCTGTTGGCGAGCTTTTCATCATTTTACAATATCGCACCAAGTCCAAATCTATTCCCTGAATGAACTGGTCAACAAGGAAAAAAAAATACATAGCCTCACTTAATATCATTCTATCTTGGCCACTTGCAATGTACTTTATGCCTGTATTGTCATGTTGTGTACCACACACTTTTTTTCTGCTGCTCATGACCAACACAGAAGGTTCCGGTGACATACCTGTGTTGAATTCATATACATTCACTGCCCTCAGTTAGATTCCAGCGGCTACTTGCTATACTGCTAGCTGGGTTTAGCCTACCCAGTCGAAATAGGGCGTGAGTGCTGATGTGCCCCAACTTTTCTGAAGAACTAAAGGTGAAACTTGACTGTGGTGGTGCTGTCTTTAAATCAGAGGTGAGGCTTCTGCACAAACATCCCAAAATACGCCAGCCTTTAGGGGAGTGCGGAGCAGCCTTGGTGGGTCTGAGTTTATATTGGGAATGCAGACTTACTATATGCTGAGGGTGAGGGATTAGAGTAGAGGATTTTGCTTCATTGCCAGAACACATTCTTCAGGTTTTTACTCACAGTGTGAACAGGTAACTTCCACACAGCCATGGATCATCACTCCACCAGTTTAACAATGAGCTGTGTTTTGAGCTCTCCTGGTACTCTATATTACTCAACAGATTAGTTCAAACAATTTCACCATTTGCGAAAAAATCTTTCAAAGGTAGTTCACTTTAAAACTAATTTATCTTTTATGCAAATCTGGTCCTGTTAAGCTTGACTTGGGGCAGCACACTGGCACAATGGTTAACACTGCTGCTTCACAGCGCCAGGGACCCGGGTTCAATTCCCAGCTTGAGTCACTATCTGTGTGGAGTTTGCACATTCTCCCCATGTTACGTGGGTTTCCTCCCGGTGCTCTGGTTTCCCCCTACATTCTGAAAAACGTACTGGTCAGGTGCATTGACCCAAACAGGCGCCGGAGTGTGGCAACTAGGGGAGTTTCACAGTAACTTCATTGCAGTGTTAAGGTAAGCCTTACTTGTGACTAATAAATAAACTTTTCTTTACTTTACTGACTTCTTCTGAAGGCAAACTTTGGATTTATCTTACCTGTACCATTTAATTACATGACATTGAAGTCCTTCCCTTAGCGGGCTTCTCTAATCCTTCTTCACAGATACATCTCATCAACACCTCAGGATCATTTTTGCTGCTTATCCCTCTTGACCTTTTGCTTCTCTTTCGTCAAGTGATGACGAAAATCGATGGCCCAACTGCAGATGCAACCTCGCAGTATATTATAAACCTTACCCCGTACCATCTGCAAGTTTGACGCTTGCTGCTCTAGTAACACAACGTTCTATTAACCCTTTTAATTGCTTTCGTAATGGAAGAGACAGTGCAATCATTAGTGCCAAATCCTTCAAAAGGTCTCCATGGACTAAATGCATTCTATTTATTGTAGAATTTATCAAAGTTCTGCAGATTGTGCAATAACTTGCATGTGACAGTGTTAAATAGCACTTACCAACTACATGTCCGTTTGATCTGAATCACCTAATCATTAACTAACTGTTTGCTATAACTCCAAAATTTCTCGTTATTATGGTATTTTCTGTCAAGTTAACAGGACATCAGGATCCTTTATACACACAAAAAACAACCACTGTCCCCTATAGGATTGTACTCAATCCCTCCCGACCAAGTCGCATGCTAGTAAATTCACAAACACATCTCCTGCCATCAAATTAGCCAATCCTACTGTATTGCCCTGCATTCTTTCCAAGATTTTTTAAAAATTCATTTGTGAGACATTGGCATCGCCGACTGGCCAGCATTCATTGCCCGTCCCTAGTTGCTGTTGAATTGAGTGGCTTACTAGACCATTTCAGAGGGAAGTTGAGAATCAACCACATTGCTGTGGCTCTGGGGTCATATTTAGGCCAGACCGGGTAAGGACGGCATATTTCCTTCCCTAAAGGACATTAGTGAACCAGATGGATTTTTCCGACAATCGACAATGGTTTCATGGTCATCAGTAGATTCTTAATTCCAGATATTTTTATTGAATTCAAATTCGACCATCTGCCGTGGCGGGAATCGAACCCGGGTCCCCAGAACATTAGCTGAGTTTCTGGATTAATATCTAGCCATAATACCATTAGGCCATCACCTCCCCATAAGGTGGAGTGGGAGAAGCTTCGCAAAAGCTTACATCCATTATCTCATAGAAAAAATAAAACCAGGGTTTGTGTAACGAGTGGACAAAGTTTTTTTTAACATGGGGTGGCACATCTGGATACTTTCTTCTTTTATCGCTAATTGCTTTAATTGCCACAGTTCCACCTCATTGATTGCTGCGGGCCATCATTATTTTTATAACCCCGTTGCCCTCACAAAGTTATTTGCAACCCCCGTAGCTTGGTTAATTTTCTGAGTGATTTTCCCCCAGGTATTCCAGAGCCCAAATGTTCTCAGTGAGTGGCTTTTGCAACCTCCAATTTCCTTTATCTTTGAAAGGATGTTCCCATTAGTATAAAATCCAGGCTCCCTACAATTGGGCTCAAATGCATCTCTTTTTTTAACTTCAGTAAATCTTTTTGACACCAGTTCAAAATAATTTATTGAGGCCTAAATGGGTGATTTCTGTTTGCTAAACAATTAGATTTTGTACCTTGCGTTGTCATGCCATGTGTGCTGTGCACAAAGGCAGGTCCTTGGCTCATGGCCTGTTAAAGTTTCAGCCTGACCCATTTCCTTGGCAGCCCTTGGTGTTTTGCCATTGTCCTCCACTCTCAGAGGAGAGAAGTCTCAAGTGTACATCAGCTGGGATGGTAATCAAACTCACGCTATTGGCATTACTTTGAACCATATGCTGGCTATTTAGCCAATGGAGGTAACCAGGCCCCTGGCCTTGCATTATGGAATGGTTAATTGACACATAAAAGGCAGAAAGTGACACTCATGATAGTTAAGTGATAATTGCCATACATTTGATGGCCAATTATTTTTAATATCCTCAAAATAGGATGATTCCTCAGTGAATATTTATTATCCTAAGATTTTTTTTTACACGGCCAGTTGTTCAGTTCAGATTCTGGTAAATTGGAGTCTGTGAGCAGAGTTTTATTCACCTTCATTCTCTCAGCTGCAGAAACATACATCTATTAAACTCTTGAGTTTTTGGTCCTGTCACCAGTTAAACAATACAAAAGTCACGTGCCAACCGACTCGAGAATAGTTTCTTCCCTGCTGCCATCAGACGTTTGAATGGAGCTACCTTATATTAAGTTGATCTTTCTCTACACCCTGGCTATGACTGTAACATTATATTCTACACCCTCTCCTTTCTTTCTCCCCTGTGCACTCTATGAACGGTATATTTTGTCTGTATAGCTTGCAAAAAACAATCCTTTTCACTGCATCCCAATACATGTACCAATAATAAATCAAATCAAATTAAATCAAATAAACAGGCTGAGAAACCACATCTCTTATTTCAGTTCCCCAATGCTATTGGCACTACTACGTAACTGCTCGCTCTCCCTTCATCGAGTCTGATTTCTTCTAGGAGAAACTGATGGGAGAGAAGTGGGTTTCGGTTCGTGCGCACTGGTATCAATGCCGGCCAGGGTCATAGGACTTGGAGAGAGTTTACCTCATCTAAAAGCCTAGAAACAGGCAAGAAGAGAGCCATGGACATGTTGCGGAGGCAATCTTCTCTTGTTGCAGAAGATAGCTATGGCAACAGCAGATTTCCAGCAACAGATTGGTGTCTGAATACTGACACTGTCACCCTACCGTTAATCACTGACACAACCTCCTACTCCTTTAACTCCCTTATTCCACTGGGATAAAGCACACCCACTCTTAGCTTCCTCGGTAGTGAGTGCATAGGATTATGATGATGATGGAGAAGAGGAATAGAAGAATCGAAGGAAGAACAGAGACTAAATTACCTGTTCGTCAATGACTTGATGATGAGGAGGAGGATGAAGAGGAAGATGACAGCAAGTGAAGCCCGACCATGAGTTCTTGCATAGCTCTTCTGGCTTGTCCCCTTCTCTCCAACTCACTCCCAGGAACCAACTCAGCCACATTCTCCTAGAAACAATAAATCTACAAACAAAAGGACAAATTTAATCTGGCAAGTAACTATCCCATCAGTCTAATCTCAATCATCAGTAAAGTGATGGAAAAATAGGTTAACAGAGTGTTCAAGAGGCATCTTTGCATCAATCTTCAACTGCTGCATCAATGACCTTGTTTTTAATAATAAGGTTAGAAGTGGGAATGTTTGCCGGTGATTGCACAATGTTCAGCACCATTCACGACTTATCAGACACTGAAATAGTCCATGTCCAAAAGCAGCAAGACCTGAGCAATATCCAGGCTTGGGCTGACAAGTGGCAAGTAGCGTGTGCCACCCAAGTACCAGCAAATGACCATCTCCAGCAAGAGAGAATCTAACCATTGACCTTTGACATTCGATGGCATTGAATCCCCCACTATCAACATCCTGGGACCACCATTGACCGGAAACTTAACTGGACTAGCTATGTAAATATTGTGGCTACAAGAGCAGGTCAAGCCTAGGAGTCCTGCAACGAGTAACTCATCTCCTGACTCACCAAAACCTGTCCACCATCTTCATGCACAAGTCATAAATATGACAGAATACATTCCCCTTGCTTGGATGAGTGCAGTTTCAACAATATTCATGGAGTTTAACATTATCCAAGACAAAGCAGCCTCCCAATCGCTGGCCAGCCTGTGGCCCCCCTGCCTCCCCCCCCATTGCTGGGCCTACCCCCACAATAAGCCCCCCCTCTAGCCCCACCCTATTGGTACTGCCCAAAGCCTGGTGGGCAGTGCCAAGATGCCCCTTGGGTGGTGCCGAGGGGCCAGGCTAGCACTGCCAGGCTGGCACTGGCTAAGGCGCAACCCCCCTTACGCCTGATCTCCTGGGGGGCCTCATTGGCCTCTCTTCACTCCAGTAGGATCGGGCCGCCTTCTCCCCATCAGTGGGAAGCAGTTGTTAACCCCCTGGAGTGAACCATTCTCGGCAGTGGGGGGAAAGTTGCTAGCAGCCCGGAGAATTCAGTCCCGGGTCCGCTAATAACATTGGAATCCAGATATCCATATGGTAACTTCCGGCATGGAGCTGATTACTCTGAAAATCTCGGCTGGGAGATGCGTGGAGGCCCAGGTGCCCAGCAGGAAGCCAGCAAAATGGCCTCCGCTGATGCCTTCTCTGGCAGTGCAACCGGCTGGAAGAATCACCCCCCATTGACTACAAGAACATCTCAGAGGCTGGGAGTTCTGCAGTGAGTGACTCACCTCCTGGCTCCCCAGTATCTTCCCATCAATAAAAAGGCACAAGTCAGGAATAGGATGGAATACTATCCATTCATCTGGATGGGTACAGCTCAACAACATTCAAGAAGCTTAACACCATCCAGGACAAGGTAGTCCATTTGATTATCAGCCCATCCACCACATTCACTCCCTCCACCATTAATACAACATGACTGCAGTGTGTATCATCTACAAGATACACTGCAGCAACTCACTGAGGCTCCTTTAACAGTACCTCCCAAATCTATGACCTGTACTAGCTAGAAAGACAGGGGCAGACAGGAGGATTGGAACACCACCACTTGCAGGCTCCCCTCCAAGTCACTATCCAGATCCTGGAGAGATGTAGGAATAACAGAGTTGTCATGATGGGAGATTTTAATTTCCCAAACATAGATTGGAATATCCCTAGGGCTAGGGGTTTGGATGGAGAGGAGTTTGTTAGGTGTGTCCAGGAGAGTTTCCTGACACAGTATGTGGATAAGCCTACTAGAGGAGAGGCTGTACTTGATCTGGTGCTGGCTAATGAACCTGGACAGGTGGAGGATCTCTCGGTGGGTGAGCATCTTGGGGATAGCGATCATAATTCTATCTCCTTCACGATAGCATTGGAAAGAGATAGGATCAGGCAGGCTAGGAAAGTGTTTCTCTGGAGTAAAGGGAAATACAGTGTCATCAGGGAGGAAATTAGAAGGGTAAATTGGAAGGAGGCATTCTTGGGGAAAAGTACCGAAGGAAAGTGGAGGATTTTCAAGGAATGTTTGTCTGGAGCTCTGCATGACAACGTTCCGATGAGACAGGGGGGTGTTGGTAGGGTACGGGAACCGTGGTGCACGAAGGTTGTGATGAACCTGGTGAATAAGAAAAGAGAGGCGTACAGAAGGTTCAGAGAGCTAGGATGTGTTAAGGATTTAGAGGAGTATACGGGATGTAGGAAGGAGCTTAAGAAGGAAATTAGGAGAGCGAGAAGGGGTCATGAGAAGGCCTTGGCGGGTAAGATTAAGGAGAATCCCAAGGCTTTCTACAAATATGTCAAGAGTAAAAGGATGAGATGTGAAGGCATAGGACCCTTAAAATGTGAAGGGGGAAAAGTTTGTGCAGAACTGTTAGAAATGGCGGAGCTGCTTAATGAATACTTTACCTCGGTATTCACGGTGGAAAGGGATCTGGGTGGTTGTACTGCTGGTTTGCGGTGGACAGAAAGGATCGAGCATGTGGACATAAAGAAAGAGGATGTGTTGGAACTATTGAATGGCATCAAGGTTGGTAAGTCGCCGGGACCGGATGGGATGTACCCCAGGTTACTGTGGGAGGCGAGGGAGGAGATTGCGGAGCCTTTGGCGATGATCTTTGCATCGTCGATGGAGACGGGAGAGGTTCCGGAGGATTGGAGGATTGCAGATGTGGTCCCTATATTCAAGAAAGGGAACAGGGACAGCCCGGGAAATTACCGACCGGTGAGTCTAACCTCAGTGGTTGGTAAGTTGATGGAGAGGATCCTGAGAGACAGGATTTATGATCATCTAGAGAAGTTTAGTATGATCAAAAGTAGTCAGCACGGCTTTGTCAAGGGCAGGTCGTGCCTTACGAGCCTGGTTGAGTTCTTTGAAAATGTGACCAAACACATTGACGAAGGAAGAGCGGTGGATGTGGTCTATATGGACTTCAGCAAGGCGTTCGATAAGGTCCCCCATGCAAGACTTCTGGAGAAAGTGAGAGGGCATGGGATCCAAGGGGCTGTTGCCTTGTGGATCCAGAACTGGCTTGCCTGCAGAAGGCAGAGAGTGGCTGTGGAGGGGTCTTTCTCTGCATGGAGGTCAGTGACCAGTGGAGTGCCCCAGGGATCTGTTCTGGGACCCTTGCTGTTTGTCATTTTCATAAATGACCTGGATGAGGAAGTGGAGGGATGGGTTGGTAAGTTTGCTGACGACACCAAGGTAGGTGGTGTTGTGGATCGTTTGGAGGGATGTCAGAAGTTGCAGCGAGACATAGATAGAATGCAAGACTGGGCGGAGAAGTGGCAGATGGACTTCAACCCGGATAAGTGATCCATTTTGGCAGATCCAATCGGATGAAGCAGCAGTATAATATGAAGGGTACCATTCTTAGCAGTGTAGAGGATCAGAAGGACCTTGGGGTCCGGGTCCATAGGACTCTTAAATCGGCCTCGCAGGTGGAGGATGCGGTCAAGAAGGCGTACGGCGTACTGGCCTTCATTAATCGAGGGATTGAGTTTAGGAGTCGGGAGATAATGCTGCAGCTTTATAGGACCCTGGTTAGACCCCACTTGGAGTACTGCGCGCAGTTCTGGTCACCTCATTACAGGAAAGATGTTGAAGCCATTGAAAGGGTGCAGAGGAGATTTACAAGGATGTTGCCTGGATTGGGGGGCATGCCTTATGAGGATAGGTTGAGGGAGCTTGGTCTCTTCTCCCTGGAGAGACGAAGGATGAGAGGTGACCTGATAGAGGTTTACAAGATGTTGAGAGGTCTGGATAGGGTAGACTCTCAGAGGCTATTTCCAAGGGCTGAAATGGTTGCTACGAGAGGACACAGGTTTAAGGTGCTGGGGGGTAGGTACAGAGGAGATGTCAGGGGTAAGTTTTTCACTCAGAGGGTGGTGGGTGAGTGGAATCGGCTGACGTCGGTGGTGGTGGAGGCAAACTCGTTGGGGTCTTTTAAGAGACTTCTGGATGAGTACATGGGATTTAATGGGATTGAGGGCTATAGATAGGCCTAGAGGTGGGGATGTGATCGGCGCAACTTGTGGGCCGAAGGGCCTGTTTGTGCTGTGGCTTTCTATGTTCTATGTTCTATATGTTCTATCCTGACTTGGAACTATATCACTGATCCTTCACTGTCCCTAGGTCAAAATTCTCAAAGTTCCTACCTAACTGCACTGGGGGAGCACCCACACCACACAGACAGCGATGGTTCAAAAAAGTGGCTCATCACCGTGTTCTCATGGGAATTCATGATACCTGCAGATCTCCACTGTCCAGGTCCTATGGATGAGTAAAAAAAAGTGAATTCTAGCAAAGATGTGACACCAGGTGATTCATAGAACACAAAGAAGCCAGAGGGGTGATTGAGGGTATGCTTCCTTCTCATGTGGTAGGACACAGCAATCAGGCAGATTGAGGCCTTCATCAGTGCAACAAACTACAAGCACATTGTGATTATTTAGATTGGAGGGGATTGGACCAAAGGGCCTTTTCTGTGCTGTATACCTCTACGATGCGATGACTTCAGACTTCATTACTGCTGTGAACAAGACAGATTTCCAGAGATGAGATGAGTGTAATGGCGCTTGAGATCAAGGCAGCGTTTGACTGAGAGTGGCATCAAACAAGCCGAGTTTAAAGGCAATGGGGGAAACTCTCCACTGGTTGGAGTCTTACATAGCACAGAAGAGAACAGTTACGGTTATTGAAGGCAATCATTTCAACCCCAGAGATCGCAACAAGAGTTCCTCAGGATGAACCATTTTCAGTTGCTTTGTCAATGCCAATTGTGCGGCACAGTGGTTAGCACTGCGGCTTCACAGCGCCGGGGACCCGGGTTCGATTCCTGGCTTGGGTCACTGTCTGTGCAGAGTCTGCGCATTTTCTCCATGTTGGCATGGGTTTCCTCCGGGTGCTCCAGTTTCCTCCCATAGTCTGAAAGACATGCTGGTTAGGTGGATTGGCCATGCTAAATTCTCCCTCAGTGTACCCGAAAAGGCGCTGGAGTGTGGCGACGAGGGGATTTTCACAGTAACTTAATTGCAGTGTTAACGTAAGTCTACTTGTGACAATAATAAGTAAACGAAACAATGCAGAGACAGAATTGCCCTAAACCTCTACCACATATTTTACTGTAAGAAGTCACACAACACCAGATTAAAGACCAACTGGTTTATTTGTAATCAACAGCTTTCGGAGCGCTGCGCCTTCCTCAGGTGAATGGAGAGTTGGGTTCACAAACCTGAGGAAGCACTCCGAAAGTTGTTGATTACAAATAAACCTGTTGGACTGTTACCTGGTGTTGTGACACTTCTTCATGTGCCCACCCCAGTCCCAACACTGGCATCACCACTACTGACTGATGAGGTGGCACTGCAGTATCTTTCAGCCTGTTTCTTCAAACTCAGCTAAATGAGGTATCATTTTCTCTCACAGAAAGAGATAAGGCTGTTAATGCAGAACTTTTCTGCGGCACAAATAAAAACTAAGCTCTTTCTCTCCGAGCAGCAGCAAAGTTCTGTTCAAACAATCAGGTGTCGCTGGTACTCTGGTGTATCGAGCTGCCAAACCTGTACGGTACCCTGCAGCATCAAGTGGCAGGATGTGAATTCAAGATCAGAGTTGTTCAGAAATGAATTCCCAATCTCAGCCTGGGAAAGGCTACAGAATCCCTCGTAGCAAGGGAGGAAAATGACATTGATATCACGGCCGACCCTCGCCTACCTCCTAGTGGATAGTTGGAGAGAAAAGGCAGCGTAGGCCGTGGGGCGAATTTGCTGCATAATTTGTAGCCCATTGAGTTGACCAAAGTGAAGAATCGAAACAACTGTTGAAGAGAACAGTTGTCGTGATGAAAAGAGGGAGAGCTTCAAAGAGTTAAAAACATCAAAAGGTGAGGTACAATGGAAAACACGATGCAGGAGATCTCCAGGCTCTTAACCAAGTCCACCTTTTTGCAAAGAGGAAACTCTGGAACTCATTGCGAAATCTGTGTTTCTTCCTGTGGTTTAACCAGCGAGTCTTCAGAGAAGTTCAGCTCATTCCCCAGGCTCTTCCCCCAGTCAAAGCTCAATTACAGTGGAGCAGGCTGACCACTTGGCTGAGCATCAGACCCTTGCTGAAACATGAAGCTACAATTAAACCATAGGAGCTCCACTGCACCCCCCTTAAATCCTTCTTGATCTTAAGCAAGAACATTTCCCAGGCCAGAATCAACACCTTTTTTTTGTGGAAAGTACGCAGTACCTGTACATACCATGGTGGGAGCTCTCCGCATGGCTAAAGAATATCACATCAACATGTCCATTACAATCAGCACAACTTAAAATAATTAAGCATCAAATGCTTTGATGTAAATAGTTAGTGCAAACAACAGCAATGTGTGCCCTGTGGACTAAACCATAAACTTAATCACTGTCAGATGTCGTTTGGCCACTATTTCGAATCATAATTCTTCATAAAGAAAATAAATTGTTAATTGCTATTATTGTACACTCCAAAGCAGAATAGCTTTGAAAAAATGCTTAATCCCCGCTTATAGGTTGCTGATTTAATCCAGTTAGATTTCAACAAAGAGCCCAGAGTATTTTGATTTGCCAGATGATGCTTTAAGGCATTTTCAGGAAGTTTTAGAAACAAGAATTCAGTCGGTTAAATTTGCAGACATCGAGAATCATAGAATCCCTATAGTGCAGAAGGAGGTCATTCGGCCCATCGAGTCTGCACCCGACTACAGTCCCACCCAGGCCCCATCCCCATAACCCCATGCATTTACCCGAGCTAGTCCCTCTGAGACTAAAGGGCAATTCAGCATGGCCAATCCCAGTGGCGGATTAACTACCACCCGGACCCCTAGGCTGAGATTTAGTAAGGCCCCCTGACCTTGCCCCCTGCCCCACCCTTCGTTGAATAGAATAAAGTAACGTTAAGTGACGTTAGATAACTTATATCATTGTACTATGTATAATGTACTACATGTATAATATCATAAAGTTATATGAATCAACTACAGCCCTTTTATTCATTTATTTTTAATTTTCTTTACATTTGTACTTTAAAAAGCTTCTGTGTTTTTTGGTTTACAAAAGTGTCGATAACAGCATGTAAATCAACAGATGGAAGCATGTCTGATTCAATGTGCGTGAGTGCCAGGTGACTAAGTTTCTCATTGCTCATTGTTGAGCGCAAATAGATTTTGATCCTCTTCAGTGCCGAAAGTGAACGCTCACCTGAACAGTCAGTGATTTTTTTTGCTCTCGGGCCCCCCTCCCTTCCAGGCGCCTCGGCTTAAGCCTACTCAGCCTAATGGTTAATCCGCCACTGGCCAATCCACCTAACTCGCACATCTGTTTTTTTTTAAAATCTGGCAACCTCTCAGCGTCCATTTAAAATGGCACAATTGTACTGTATAGCTATCTAAATCAAATCTCTTGCACAATTCGAATGACTTTCCTCTAGCCCAGTATTGGCTGAAAACCAAGGAAATGAAGGAAAACGGTGATCAAAATGGAGGCACAGACAAACCCAAGCTCTCAAATTGCTTGTGTGTGAATCAATCAATCTGTATCATTTCAAAGTGTGAGCTTTATAGGTAAGGAAAGAAATGCGGACAACTAACATCCAGAGGAAGTTTGAGGTTAATTATATAAAATAAATACCACATTAAAGCCGTCATGGCATCTGAGGCAATGCTGGAAAGTCATTAGTTTAGTTTAGTTTAGCTTAGCTTATTCATTAGTGTCACAAGTAGGCTTACATTAACACTGCAATGAAGTTACTGTGAAAATCCATTGGCAATCTTCAGAGTGTTACAGGACAAAATGATCGCAGTCAACAATGACAACCAGCTACAATGTGGAAATAAATGTGAATGAGGAAAGCCAATGGATCGTAACATTCATGGATATCTGATACCTCTTCCAAGGAAGCTTTAAATATTTTGCAAACATATTCTAACTTAAGGGATAGCACGGTGGCACAGTGGTTAGCACTGATGCCTCACAGCAATAGGGACCCGGGTTCAATTCTAGCCTTGGGTGACTCTCTGGGTGGGATTTTCTGGCCGTGCTCGACCCAAGATTGGAAAATCCCACCTGAGGTCAACGGAGTTTTGCACAGACTGCCCTCCCACTATGATTCTCGTGGCGGGTGGGATAAGAAAATGCCGCCCGCCGTCTGTGTAAAGCTTGCAAGTTGTCTGCGTGGGTTTCCTCCGGGTGCTCCTGTTTCCTCCCACAGTCCAAAGACATGCAGATTATTAGGTGGATTGGCCATGTTAAGTTGCCCCATAGTGTCCCAAGATGTGTAGGTTAGGGGGATTAGTCATGGTAAATGAACGGGGCTACGGAGCCTGTGTTCTTTCGGAGAGTCAGTGCAGATTCGATGGGCCGGATAGCTTCTTTCTGGACTGTAGGGATTCTACTGATAGAAATTTTAAACAGACATGATGGGCGGGATTCTACAGCCTCTCTCGTCCTGAAACCGTAAAACCCCGCCCGAGATCGACAGACCTTTCCATAATCCGCCCCTTGCCTGCTCCGATTTCCTTGGTGGGCAGGGCGGTAAAATTCTGGCCGATGAATTTTCACATTATGGTTAAAGCACTTTGATGCCAATGGAAAAAAAAGATTTGCAATTGGCATGATCTAGAGCGGTATCCACACGTGGCTGTCCACACATGGGTTTTCTGGATCAACTCATCTGCATACAAATTAGAGCAGTGATAAATTGGAGTGAATTTAAGTCCAACCTCTAAAATACAGTTCTTCTCAAACAAATCAGCAGCAGGTTAGGATGCAAGCGGGTAAGAAATAAGCTAAAGAAACGGCTCACACACTTGAATCATAATTGACTTCACTTTTTGCTGGTACTTTGCAAAGATGCCTGCGGTGGGAATAGCTGGTACAAGCAGCCAAACAGGGCAGCAGCACATGGAAGTCAAGAAGAGAATATTTGAACCTGAAACTTCTTCTCAATGCAATAGGGCTAAGGAGACACAGATTGCAGGTGACCATTGCAGCAAACCTGACATGGAGCTCATTTGTGGGGAGAGGTGACAGTGGCATTGAGAGGAATAACACAGACTACATGCTTAAGAACATGGGAATTAGGAGCAGAAGTGGGCAATTCAGCCCTTCGAACCTGCTCCGTCATTCAATCTGATCGTGGCTGATCTCTTCCTGTTCTCAAATCCATCTCCCACCTGTTCCCCATATCCTTTTAATCCGTTTTAAAAAATATATATCTAGTTCCTTCTTGAAACCATTCAACGATTCAGACCTCACCGTGCTATGGGGCAGCGAGTTCCACAAATTCACCACCCTCTGCGAAAAATAGTTTCTCCTCATCTCAGTTTTAAGTCTACCACCTCTCAACCTATGCCTGTGATCTCTTGTTCCAGATTGTCCCACAAGGGGGCAATTTGGGGTGAGACTTTCCAGCTACGCTCACCCCTAAACCAGAAAATCCTGCCCGAGGTCAACGGACTTTTCCATGGTCCTCCCCTCGCCCGCTACGATTCCTGTGATGGGCGGAGTGGGAAAATTAATCCCCTGGACTATGTTTACTTTAGAAACTTAGAAACCCTACAGCACAGAAAGAAGCCATTCGGCCCATCGAGTCTGCACCGACCGCAATCCCACCCAAGCCCTACCCCCATATCCCTACATATTTACCCACTAATCCCTCTAACCTACGCATCCCAGGACACTAAGGGGCAATTTTAGCATGGCCAATCAACTTAACCCGCACATCTTTGGACTGTGGGAGGAAACCGGAGCACCCGGAGGAAACCCACGCAGACACGAGGAGAATGTGCAAACTCCACGCAGACAGTGACCCAAGCCAGGAATCGAACCCAAGTCCCTGGAGCTGTGAAGCAGCAGTGCTAACCACTGTGCTACCGTGCCGCCCTTTATCAATCCCTTTTAGTGTTTTATATATCTCGAACAGATCCCCTCTCATCCTTCTAAACTCCAGTAAGTGCAAACCTAAACTGTTTAATCTCTCCTTATACATCAACCCTTTCATCCCCGGAATCAATCTGGTGAACCTCCTCTGAACTGCCTCCAATGCCGCAAACATCCTTCCTCAAATAAACAAATGCCTGTCAAATATGAACTGACTGACGCCTATCCATGAGTTTGTTCACAAATCTTCTACCCCATGTTTGTCTTTCCAGTTTTCTTGAATTGAACCTCATATCGCTTGATTCATGTACAAGCTCCAATACTTTCACCTGAGGAACTCAGATTGTGAGGATGTCATATTGGGTGGCTCACAGAGAATAAGGGATCTGGAGGATCAATGGCTGGTTGACAATGTACAGATTCTCAGCATTGAGAATTCTCAGATTGAGCAGAAAATGACCAATGGTTTTAGAATGAGATTGCAGTACTTATGAAGACTCACCTGAAAAGAAGGCTATTTATTTTCAGAACATGTAAATTCAGACACTTCAGTGCAAGCAGGTGAATCTCAGTGGGGTGGTGGGAGTTTGGTGCGTTTAAGTTTATTTATTTATTAGTCACAAGTAAGGCTTACATTAACACTGCAATGAAGTCACTGTGAAATTCCCCCAGTCGCCACACTCCGGCGCCTGTTCTGGTCAATGTACCTAACCAGCACATCTTTCAGCATGTGGGAGGAAACCCACGCAGACAATGTGCAAACTCCACACAGATAGTGACCCAAGCTGGGAATCGAACCCGGGACGCTGGCACCGTGAAGCAGCAGTGCTAACCACTGTGCTACCGTGCCGCCTGTTGAGGGAATCTTAAATCTCTATCTAATATTGTTTGTATTTTAACATTAAACATTTAACTGCCAGAACTGTTTAGATTCTAAATCTCATCCAGGGGCCCAAGCAAGGAGGTGGAAGCTATCCACTGGGGAAGCAGCTATATAAATGGCTAATTCAGGAAACTAGGCTAAACTATTTTGAGTCTGTGGTGAACCATCGTTGGTTCCCACTAGATAGTACTGAGCCAGGGTCTGGCCAGTACTACAAGTATGTATATATGTTGCTATTGGGGTTAGGGATGGGTTGTTCTACTTGTTGCTGTTGGGGTTAGGGTTGGGCTGTTACACCTTGTATTATAGTTATTGTGGTACATCCCAGTCGGGCTCCGCCTCCTGGGAGAGGTATAAAGGTCACTGCTCTGTCTGGGACCCCTCAGCCTGGGATCGTGTATATAATTAGTAGCTTCGTTGTAACAGCAAATAAAAGCCTTCATTTCCTGAGCATCTCAAGCCTCGTGTGTGATAACGCGCATCAGAGTCCTTGGGCTCAGCCAGTGCCTTTGCTTTCAGAACATATAAATTCAGATTTTTCACTGCTACCCAGCATTTTATCTAAATGGTGAGAGATTGCAGAGCTCTGAGATTCAGAGGGATTTTGGTGTCCACATGCAAAAACCACAAAAGGCTGATTGGTTAGCTCAGTTGGCTGGCTGGCTGATTTGTGTAGTTGGGGGAATGCCTTCAGCGCAGGTTCAATTCCTGTACCAGCTGAGGCTATTCATGAAGGCGCTGCCTTCACAACCTTAAAAATTAATTTATTAGTCACAAGTAGGCTTACATTAACATTGCAATGAAGTTACTGTGAAAATCCCCTCATCGCCACATTCTGGTGCCTATTCAGGCACACTGAGGGAGAATTTAGCATGGCCAATGCACCTAACCAGCGCGTCTTTCAGACTGTGGGAGGAAACCAGAGCACCCGGAGGAAACCCACGCAGACACAGGGAGAACGTGCAAACTCCACACAGACAGTGACCCAATCCAGGAATCGAACTTGGGCCCCTGGCGCTGTGAGGCAGCAGTGCTAACCACTGTGCTGCTCAATGCCACTTTTGCTAAGGCACCGCTGAAATGCCCCTTGCCCCTTGCCTGAGGTGTGGAGATCCTCAGGTTAAATCACCGAAAGGAGAGAGCGGACTGTGGTGACATTTAATTTCACAGGCAAGTAATTAGGAAGAAAAATTGAAAATGCTAGAAAATCTCAGCGGGTCTGACAGCATCTGTGGAGAGAGAATAGGAGCTAATGTTATGAATCTGGCTGATCCTTCATCACAGCTGAAGACAAAGGAAAATCAGACAAGATTTATACTAGTGAGGGCGAGGGAAGGTGCGGGGGCGCTGTATTTGATAGGAATGGCATAGACAAAAAGGAAAAGAGAATGTAAATAATGATTATACAGGCTGAGAATGGTGCTCAGAGCATCCATTGAGTGAGTGTTGGAGATTGCATACCTGAAAGGAAGAGATAAAGCTTCTTGTTAAGACAGAGTTGTTGGAGCTTGGTTCCTTAACACCTGAAAGGAAGAGATTTTCCTTGTCTTGGCAGCTCACCACTACCTTCTCAAAGGCAGTTAGTGATGGGCAATAGTCAGCAAATAAACGATTTATCACTAAAATACATGAGGTAACACTAGGCAGGAAGAAACTTCAGAGATGATGAGCGGATCTTCCCTGTCACAAAAAACTTGCCATAAGAAGAGGGTCACTTCACCCCCATCAGTCCTTTACAGCAAAAGATGGTCCAATCACCTTGTGCAATACTGGGTCTCATATTGGACATTGAAGAAGAATTTGAATAGGTCAACAAAATGCATACGTGGGGATACAGGCAATTCTGGATTGGAATTCCTTGAAGTAGATTGTGCCTTGATGCTGTGATTTCTGATACATGGAATTTAGAATCATACAAGTTTGGGGGCACTTTTGGAGCAGACCTATTCATTCAGGCGATGATTATTGACATAGTCATATAGAGGCAAAGATAACTTGATGAAGATAGGTAGTGGAGTCAGGCAATGACCTTTTATTTGGATATATTGGAGAAGGGAGTAAGACTTTGCTCCCAAAGGTAAGCACAGTAAGAAGTCTCACAACACCAGGTTAAAGTCCAACAGGTTTATTTGGTAGCACAAGCCACAAGCTTTCAGAGTGCTGCTCCTTCATCAGGTAAGTGGGAGCTCTGTTCACAAACCGGGCATATAAAGACACAAACTCAATTTACAAAATAATGGTTGGAACCAATAGTTCTCTCAATAATCAAGATCGTTCTTCATTGTGTGGGTGGTTGGGCTATTTTAGTGGGATCATAATCCCCGGGGCTGTTTTCTCTCATTCAAGTCGCCCATTGACATGATTTCCCTCCCTGAAGGGATCAGGAAAGCCCGAATTTCGAAGTATGAATGTACACTGAAAACCTCTGGCATGTATCATGTTGATTTGTAAGATCTTGTTAAATGTTCTCTGTTACGGACAAGGGGGAGAGGCAAAACTGAACTTTTCATTCTCTCGCCATCTGTCCAAAAGCAGAGGAGCTTTTTGTTTGAAAAATAGGCTGTGGCGTTTATTCCAAGAACCCTTTATTGGTGCGGTTAATTCTTAAAGTGACCAGCAGCAAACTCTCTGAGGATTAAATCAGAAGTTTGTTTATTCACACGTTCAAAGCCAGGTGGGTACTGGGGGAATTATCACAACTTCGCACACACACACACACGCAGGCATGCAGACACACACACACGCAGGCATGCAGACACACACACATGCGTACACGTACACACACATACACACATATGCATACACACGCACACACCCACATACCCACGCACACACATAAAGTAAGGAGATAAAAAGAAGAGTTTTGCAACTGTGAATAAAGGTAAAGTCACTGTAGTCCCAGATGTCTATACGCTGTGACTTAACCTGAGGCAAGGTTGAGCCCTTCATGAATAACCTCAGCAGGAGCAAGAATTGAACCCATGCTGTTGGCATTGCTTTGCATCACTATCCAGTTGCCCAGCCATCTGAGCTAAACTGACCCCCTGCAGCTATGAATAACTTAACAGTAATAAAAAAACCATAGGAGTAGTTGTCAGTTCACGTGACTGCCAGAGTCCAGAAAGGTCAATCCATATGGAGCTCCCTCACGGAGAAGTTCCAGTTCAGGTGGGTTCCTGGCTCAAGGCAGAAGTGCAGGATTCCTTTAAAGCTGATGGCAACACAACGAGATGAGGTTGATATTGAGAGGCTTGACCTGCTTGCTAGGCTGTGGCCAGTGGCTTCCAAAGTGGCTTCAAGGAGGGCTTGTCGCAGGCTGTTTGGCCAGCCTGGAATCCTGCTGCTGCTGGATGTTTGCAGTTTGGGGTTAAATCGGCAGATTGCCCTGCTTCTCAGTTCTCATGCTGTGGAGATGCCGGCGTTGGACTCGGGTGGGCACAGTAAGAAGTCTCACAACACCAGGTTAAAGTCCAACAGGTATATTTGGAATCATGAGCTTTCGGGGCGCTGCTCCTTCATCAAGTGAGTGTGATGAAGGAGCAGTGCTCCGAAAGCTCGTGATTCCAAATAAACTTGTTGGACTTTAACCTGGTGTTGTGAGACTTCTGAGTTCTTCAAAATGGCTGTTCAAGTCACAAATCACAAAATGTTAGCATGCAGGTACAGCAAAGTGATTAGGAAGGTAAATGGAATGTTGGCATTATCGCAAGAGGACTGGGATATAAAAGTAGGGAAGATTTGCTACATCTGTACAGGGACTTGGTGAGTCCACACCTGGAATATTGTGTACAGTTTTAGTGTCTTATTTGAAAAAAATATGTAATTCAAAGCAGCATAGAGGAGATTCACTCAACTCATTCCTAGGATGAGGGGCTTATATAAGGTTGAACAGGTTGGATCTTTACTCACTGGAGTTCTGAAGACAGACATGATCTTATTGAAATATGTAAGATCCTGAGGGGATTTGACCAGAATGATGTTTCCACCAGTAGGATAGACAGGAACCAGAGAATAAGTTTGAGAATAAGAGGTTTACTGTTTAAATAGATAGGGAGATGTAGGGTGGGATGTTCTACCAACCAGCCATGTGTTTCACAGCAGTGGAGTAGGTCCGCCATTGGCCAGTGGCAGGATCTCTTGGTCCTGTCATTGTCAATGGGGTGACCCATGACCTCCAGGATTGTTACAGGAAGATTGATATTTTTGCATGAGAATGGATAAAAACTTGACATGTGGAAGCCAAATTTAAACCTAGCCAGACTCTGCAATTTGCAAACTGCAGGGCTGGAACAGACTGTTTTCATCCAGCTAGGCCTTGGACAATCAACATCCCATCGAAAGCAGACAGGCCTGGAACTGCCTGGCCAGCTGCTAACGGCCACATTGTTTCAGAACGAACTGTTGTTTACACCTCCAGTGAACCTGTTTTGTTCGAAGAATGCTACACAGACTTGGTGGCACCCAGCTCAGTAGGAGGCCAGAGGCATAATGTGACAAAGATTGGACACTGGACACAGAATCTTTGAGAAGGGGTGAAGGGAGCAATGTGGAGCCTTAGCTCGCTCTCTGTTTCTCTCCATCTGCCTTTTTGCACCTTCTTCAACGACATCTCCAGAGAGCACTTTCGACTGGCAGCCAAGCAGCACAGTATCTCCAGCTCCTTGTATCTCGTGGCGAGCATCATCAGACTGACCAGACCCAGAAGACCACCCCGGTGAGAAGACCTGAAGACCAGAATCAGCCCAAGACAAGAGGGGAAGTCCAAATCGATGACAGCAGTCCCTGAAACATCAGCCAACGCTCACAGACCGAGGAACAGCCTATCCCAGCCTTATTGAATGGGTATCACCAGTCTTTTCAGAAACTCAGTTCAAATATAGTGATAGGATGTGGATAGAGTGTAGTGAATCCTCAGAAGCACATGTTAGAAGTAGGTGACTAACATTGATTTGAGACTGTTTACTTATAGATTTAAGAATGTTTTCCGAAGAGTCCTGTGAAGCGATTGAATATTGTTTTTCTTGATAGAGTGTTCAATAAAGTTGTGTTGGACCTTCACCCGACTCTTGTCCCCTTTGTCTACCTCACTGTGTAACGCACCTGAGTTTAAAAGGGTTACTACAAACTGGTAAGGTTAGTTGGTGTATATTTACCCACCTTTCACCTTACAACACACCTCTCACCGCCAGGAAATCCATGGTGGGGGTTTGCTGTCGTAAACGGCCGGAACGTTGCGGCAAAGGAAACAATTTTTCTCTGAAGGGATTAGTAGTGGAATTCTCTTTCTCAGAAAGTAGTGGAGACTGGGACATCAAATATATTCATGCAGATTTAGACAAATATTTGATGGGCAAAGGAGTCATGGCTTCTGGTGGGCAGATGCATAAGTGGATCAGCCATGATCTTATTGAATGGCAAAGCAGGCAGAAGGGCCAATGGCTTACTCCTGTTCTTAAGTGTCAGGGCGACACGTGGCACAGTGTTTAGCATTGCTGCCTCACAGTGCTAAGGACCCGGGTTCAATTTCCTGCTTGGGTCACTGTCTGTGTTGAGTTTGCACGTTCTCCCCGTGTCTGCATGGGTTTCCTCTGAGTGCTCTAGTTTCCTCCCACAGTCCAAAGATGTGCGAGTTGGGTGGATTGGCCATGCTAAATTGTCAGGGGGACTAGCTAGGGTAAATGCATGGGGGTAGGGCCTGGGTGGGATTGTGGTCGGTGCAGACTCGATGGGCCGAATGGCCTCCTGCTGCACTGTAGGATTCTATGATTTAGATGAATGAAAAGTGCTATGTTGCTACGTTCCTCCGCTGTCTGCATAATAATGGTGGTGCACGGATAGAGAATATAATCCCTGCTCACGTTGTGTACGGGTAAAGGGTGGAGTGGAAGGTGGATGTGGGTGTGGAGGATTCTGCCAGTGGTCTGATCTTGACAGGAAAATTGGGAAGCAAGTCCATTCCAAGGTCTGTAGAAGGAGGATAATAACTGATTGCCTCCTTCTCAGCTGCAGAAATCATTAACGGCTCTCTCTAGATTCAGAAAATCTGCACTATCACTAGTCGCCGATAACCATACAAGCACTACAATTATGATTTCCATCTGAGTTACCCTGACCACAATGGGAGTGTGAAAATTGGGGTTGTTGTCCCTCATTATCATATATTTAAGTGAGGGCACATGAGACTGGATGTGTGGATTGTGGGAAGAAACAGAACTCCCAAGGTAACTCAGGGGAAACGAGTTAATGGTGGAAAATTGACAGAAAAGGCTCCTGCCCAATTTTCCAACCACAAAAATGTACTTGTCTTGATTATGCCAAAAACAGCAAGGAAATTCACCTACAACCACTCAGTGATAAATGGCTCCACAGATCATTTTGCCACATGAAATATCCAACGTGGTACTGACATCATTGCAGACTTCCCATCAATATTTTAAAATCTTTATACATAGAGATAGATAAAATAGCCATCATGACTACTGAATTATTATGGGTACAGAAATGGGCTAATGGCCGTTGGGCTAATGGTGCCTGCGCTATGGAAGCCCTGAAGCAATGAAAATTTAAAAGTTTATTTATTAGTGTCACAAGTAGGCTTACATTAACACTGCAATGAAGTTACTGTGAAAAGGTGGCATGGGCCACTTTACCAATCACTTTGGGTACATCCTGCATTCCACCACATGCAGCACATGGCACTAGCCAGGCTGTGCATGTCCTGGCAGTTTGAGCAGAGGTCCGATCGTGAAATCAATTGGGGTGGCACGGTAGCACAGTGGTTAACACTGCTGCTTCACAGCTCCAGGGTCCCGGGTTCGATTCCCGGCTCGGGTCACTGTCTGTGTGGAGTTTGCACATTCTCCTCGTGTCTGCGTGGGTTTCCTCCGGGTGCTCCGGTTTCCTACCACAGTCCAAAGATGTGCGGGTTAGGTTGATTGGCCAGGTTAAAAATTGCCCCTTAGAGTCCTGGGATGCGTAGGTTAGAGGGATTAGTGGGTAAATATGTGAGGGTAGGGCCTGGGTGGGATTGTGGTCGGTGCAGACTCGATAGGCTGAATGGCCTCCTTCTGCACTGTAGAATTTCTATGAATTAGCCATTCCATTGAATTGTTGCATTTTACTAACATGGTTGGTGCATGTGAACTGAACATCCGTGCTTGTCACAGTCAACTCAACATACATACTAAAGCATGAGTGATACCGTCTCGTGTTATTTAATGTCTCGGGCATCTGAATGGCTGTGAGATATTTTCAGCTTTTTTCTGCTGTGCCAATGTCAGTGGAAGTGGCTGGTTATGTGGTGGGCTGCTGTTTACATTCAGGACGACCAGAATGGGCAGCATGGTGACACAGTGATTCACACAGCTGTCTCACAGCGCCGGGGATCCTGGTTCAAATCCAGGTTCAAATCTGGCCTCAGGTGGAGTTTACACGTTCTCCCCATGTCTGTGTGGGTTTCCTCTGGGTGCTCCGGTTCCTCCCACAGTCAAAAGGTGTGTGGGTCAGGTGGATTGTCCGTGCTAAATTGCCCCTTAGTGTCAGGGGAACAAGTAGGATAAATACACAGCGTTATGGGGTAGGTCTTTGGGGGGATTGTTGTCTGTACAGGCTCAATGGACTGAAAGGCTTCTTTCTGCTCTGTAGGAATTCTGTAATTCTATGAATCTGGTGCCCGACTCTGCGTGAGGTACGGGGTTAGAGTTGGATTGCCTTTGGGTCTGCACCACGATGGAGAAATGGAGTAGAGGTTACTGAGAGGGATAGCTCCATGAAGAGGGAAGAAGACTCTGTGCTGATAGCCCTACCCATCATTGATTCCCTGACAAAAGTCCACCTAATCCAAGAGCAATGCCTCAGCTCACTCTGGTTACATAGCTACTCCCTGACCTGGAACCTTGTACCAGGATGAGAATGGCACTGCTAGTGCCCATAACGGTCATGGTGACATTGAACTTTTATACATCGGATCTTCCCAAGGATCAGGTGGCATCTCCACCATCTCCCTCTACACAAGCCATCAAAGCACTGGGGAATGACAGACACCATCTATTCAAGAAGGAGTAAATATATCATTTTCTCCATCAGAAGGGAAAAGCAGGATGAAAGTCCATGGATTTGCCAACATATTGAGGTGCACAGCGGCATCTACTGTAGGCACCTGGTTCTAAGGGCAATGGCAATGGGGAGAAATGTAAGAATAGCAAGTTGGTGGGTGGTTCTTCTAGTCCTGTCACTGTCAACAGGGTTTCCAGCTGTTCGCGCCTTCCGCCATCAGGGAAGCCGCGCCGATGGAGGACGCAGACAAAGGGAAACCAGCAGATCCCGCCGGTGGGAACGGCTGGAAAATCCCACCAAATGGCTGTCCTCTCTACGAACGACCATCAGTTCTGACACCTCATGCTCCAAGAGGTTGTCCGTGAGGCCTGCCAATGCATCGAGCATTTCAATGTGCTTGTTCATCACTCTCCTCCTGTACATTGAAGTCCTCATCCAAGTCTCTTACAACAGAATGTATCTGTGACCTTGCCCACTGGGGAGCTGGCACCTATACCATCCTTTCCCTCTCATCTGGTTGCAGCTTTCTCACGGCTGGTGAATCATCACTTCCTGACTGCTACGTCACTATTTTAAAAAAATAAAGCCCTTCATAATAACGTTGTGTGAATTTCACACACATAGGCGCTAAATGAAATTCTGATTTGAGACACAGAGACGCAGTACCTCACAGAGAATTTTGTCCACTTTGACTAGTCGATGTACCAAGCCCATGTGTTTTTGGGGTTACAGTAAGAAGTCTCACAACACCAGGTTAAAATGCAACAGCTTTATTTGGAATAATGAGTTTTCGGAGCGCTGCTCCTTCCTCAGGTGAGTGAAGGAGTGCCTGATGAAGGTGCAGCGCTCCGAAAGCTCGTGATTCTAAATAAACCTGTTGGACTTTAACCTGGTGTTGTGAGTCTTCTTACTGTGCCCACCCCAGTCCAACGCTGGCAACTCCACATCATGTCTTTGAGGCCAAACAGCCATATCTTTCACTCTCCTTAAAATGCTAATGATGGTGAACAGAGGAGGTGATGGGTTCTGGGAATAAAGGGCAAAATGTTCCCATTTTTTGGCGGAGTGGCACAGCGGGTGGGAAAAATGGTGTTAAAGATGCCGGAGTCAACGGCAGCTTTCTTTGGCGTATCGTTCAACTCAGAGCCAAAAATAAATGAAGTGGCGCCAATGTCCCACCAGCAACTTAGGTTTTAAAATGGCACCTCAATTCAAAAAATAAAAATAGAAGCACCCCTCCCCCTCCACCGAACTTCACCCCTTCTGGGAGGCAATGACCTAGCAGTATTATTGCGAAACTATTAATCCAGAAACTCTAATATTCTGGGGACCCAGGTTCAAATCCCGCCACGCCAAGTGGGGGAATTTGAATTCAATTAAAAATATCTGGAATTAAGAATCTACTGATGACCATGAAACCATTGTCGAATGTTGGAAAAACCCACCTGATTCACTAATGTCTTTCAGGGAAGGAAATCTTCCATCCACACCTGGCCTGGCCTACATGTGACTTCAGAGCCACAGCAAGGTGGTTGACTTTCAACTGCCCTGAACAAGCATAACTAGAGATGGGCAATAAATGCTGGCCCAGCTAGCGACGCCTATGTCCCATTGAATGAATAAAAAAACCCTCACCACCCTCCAGCCCTCCTTCCCTCCCTCCTCCCCCCGCAGACACACATTCCAACACCAAACCGCACCCCCCCCCCCCCCGCCCCACACAACAGAAAAACACCCCACAGAATGCCACCCAGCAATGCCCAGGCACTGCCCCCTGGTGGTGGTGGTGGGGGGGAGGGGGGGGGGGACAGGGACAATCACAACAGGAAATCCCGCTGGCGTAAATTGCATTTTGGGATTTCTGCGGGATTTTCTGCTCCCGCTGCTTAGACCACTGGCTAAAAAAGGCAGGGTAGAATCCTCTCCCAAAGTGTTTTGTACAAAAGCAGATGCATTCATTATTCCAACTCAGTGTAATTATTCTAATGGTCAGTAGAGTTTTTCCAAGTATGTGTTTAGCAAATAGAAATCCTGTCTTCAGCAGGTAGGATTTGCACAAATTGCCAAAGATTGGAACGTTACAATTATTTTGACCGCCTTCATTTCTTTTGATTTAAGGAGCATGGCATTTAGTTACCTACTTACCAGAGAGTTATAAATCAAAGCTTCAGAGCTGTTTACAATTCAACTTGATTCAAGCGTCTTTTTGATAATAGAGGGGAGCTCATCACTCCTGGCAGAGTCTAGAATAGAACAGAATGGAATAGAATCCTGACAGTGCAGAAGGAGGCCATTCAGCCCATCGTGTCTGCACTGACCACAATCCCATCCAGCCCTATTCCTGTAACCTCGCCTATTTACCCTGCTAATCCCCCTGACTCTAGGGTCGATTTAGCATGGCCAATCAACCTAACTCTCACATCTTTGGACTCTCTGGTGACACATATCGTGCTGGTGAAAAAGAAAGTGACCTCGTTGGCACACACACTGACTTGGCATCATGCTGAAAAGACCATTCAAAAGAACTGAAAAATCCACACGCATGAGTCTCTATATGTCCAACATGATGTTCTCTCTCTCTCGCTCACTCACCTTCTCTTTCTCTCTCTATAAAGTCATACCTCACCTACTCGATCCCAAGAGTTTTCGGCACAGATTGTCAGATGTTAGCATTTTAAGAATAACGATGGTTACCTCTCTGCCACCCAGTCATCCTGCAGCCAGGTTTCTGTCCCAGACATCAATTGTTTGCCTCCAGGTTCTATGTTGTTGTGGCTGTGCTCCAAACCTCAAGGTTTCTTCATCAGCAATACAACTGACATATGTGTCCAATTGTGGTGAAGGACCCATGCAGCGCAATGTGCATTGTGCCAGCTTTCTTGAAGGACCCACGCAGCGCAATGTACATTGTGCCAGCTTTCTTGATGCTCGATCCTGAGTCACAGACCAGGCTTTCGTAAAACCAGCTGCTTAATTTAGGTCCTCATGTTTGAGTTCAGTTTAAGTTTCTTCACTAATGTCACAAGTAGGCTTACACTAACACTGCACTGAAGTTACTGTGAAAATCCCCTAGACGTCACACTCCAGCACCTGTTTGAGTCTGGAGCTGACTAGTCCCCGTGAAACGGACAGAAGCGAACGTTTTGGAAACAGGCAGTGATGTTGGATTGGCTCCTGTTAAAAACTGAAATTCTGCAAAGAGCGAGTTATGAAGTATAATGGAGTGGCAAGGTGGCACAGTGGTTAGCACTGATGCCTCACAGCGCCGGGAACCCGGATTCGATTCCCGGCTTGGGTCACTGTGTGGAGTTTGCATGTTCTCCCTGTGTCTGTGTGGGTTTCCTCCGGGTGCTCCAGTTTCCTCCCACATTCCAAAAATGTGCTGGTTAGGTTGATTGGCCATGCTAAATTGACCTTTAGTGCCAGGGGGATTTGCAGGGCAAATACATTGGGTTACAGGGATAGGGCCTTGGTGGGATGGTGGTTGGCGCAGACTCAATGGGCCAAATGGCCTCCTTCTGCACTGTAGGAATTCTATGAAACTCTATTCTATGAATTGACTGTGGGGTTTCCAGTCATGTTAACAAGTTAAAGGGAGAGGTATCTTTTCTGTCGTTTGGAGGACAAGTTGCCTCCCAAGCAATGTTTAGCCCAAGTTGCTTTAAGGTAGTTTGTTACAGTGGGAGGCTTAAAGGTTGAAATCTCGACATGCAAGTCGATTACTGAATCGATTTAAGTCGGTTACTGAGAATTCAGATATTTTAAAAAATTATCAGTCTCTACGGAGATCATAACAAGATAATTTGAATTCCTTTGCCAGCAGCTGTAGCTCAGATGTAGCACTCTTGCTTCTGACTCCGAAGATTATGTTTCAAGCCCCACTCTAGAGACTTAAGCACAAAATGTCGGCGGATACTCCTGTGAGGTACTGCAAGAGTGCACAACTGTCTGAGGTGCAAACCCTTTGATGATATATTCAACTAAAGCCCCATTTGCCCCCTCAGGAGGACATAAGATATCTCATAACACTATTTTGACTTAGAGCAGGGAACTCACTGATATTCCCTGGATAATAATACCCCACAACCAATATCTTGACAACAAAATCATACTGGTGTTTGGTGGGCCCATGCTGTGTGTAAATTGGCTGCCACATTTCCCAAATTATGATAGTTGCTACTGTTTAAAGCATTTAATCGGCTATAAAGCTCTTTGGGAGGCCCTGCGGTCATGAATGGCGCTAAATAAATGGAAGAATGTTTTTATTTAACTCTCTCAAAAGGTGGATGCTGAGCTGCTTCCAGGCCTGTACCAGTTTACAGTGGGTTTGGCAGGCCAGGTGATTCCTTCGGGCAATGGCAGAGTTTGTACTCATTGTCTCCCACTGGCACCATGATTAAGATCATCAATCTTCAGTGTAAGCAACACTGGGCAAGAACCCAAGTGCAGTCATTGACATTACAGGATGCTAGAATACCAAACCACTGCAGCATCACGCTGCTTTATATCACAAGAACACGAGAAACAGGAGCAGGGGTAGACCGCAGAGCCCATCGAGCCTGCTCTGCCATTCAATATGATCATGGCTGATCTTGGGCTTCAACTCCATTTTCCTGCCATCCCTCCCATACCTCCCCGAGAGACCAAAAACCTGTCTATCCCGGCTTAAAATGTATTCAATGATGGAGCACCCACAACACTCTGGGACAGAGGCCAGAATCTTACGGCCATTCATGCCGGCGGGATTTTCCCATCCCGCTACAGTGAACGAAGATTTGGCTGGGCACCAAATTCTTCGACCTCGCTGCAGTGGGAGTGTGGCATGAGTGGCCAGTAAGGTCGTGCCCAGAGAATTCCAAAGATTCACAAACCTCATTTCAACCTATAAAATTCTGAGTGGTCTAGATAGGATAGACACTGAGAGATTAGGCAGAATTTTCCCATTCCGCCCGCCGCAGGAATCGAGCGGGTGGGACACGGACCGTGCAAAGGTCCATTGAACTTGGGCAGGATTTTCCAGTCTTTGGGGCAAGCGCGGCTGGAAAATCCAGCCTATTGTTTCCTCTGGTAATGAAATCTAAAACACAGAGGCATAGTCTCAGGATAAGGAGCCGATGATTTAGGATTGAGATAAGGAGAAATTACTTCATTACTCTTAATCTTCCAAATTACAGAGAATTTAGAAGCTCAATTTGCTTAGCCTCTTGTCATAGGACAATTCTCTTACCCCAGGGATCACTTGAGTGAAGGTTCGCTGTACTGTCTCCAATGCAAATCTCCCCTTTCTTAAAGGTGGAGACCAAAACTGCACACCATACTCCAGATGTGATCTCTCCAAAGCCCTGTACAACTGTAGCAAGACTTCTCTATTCCTGTACTCCCATCCCCTTGCAATATAGGCCTACATTTGCCTTCCTAATTGCTTGCTGCACGGACATGCTAACTTTCTGTTCCTTGAGCATACCCGAGTCTCTTCGAACGTTAACACTAACAAGTCTTTCACCTTTTAAGAAATATTCATTTGTTTAATTCTTATGACCAAAGTGACTTCACTACATTGTACCCCATCTGCCATCGAGTTGCCTTCACTCAATCTGCCTATATCTATTTGCAGCCTCTTTAGGTTCTTCTTACAGCTTATTTTTCCACCTAGGTTGTATCATTAGCAAATTTTGATACATTACTGATTGTTGCTTCATCTATAAGTCATTAATATAGATTGTAGTGGATGGATCCAGCATGGATCCTTGCCACACTCTATTACTGTGGCACAGTGGTTAGTACTGCTGCTAAACAGCGTTAGGGACCTGGGTTCAATTCCTGACTTGGATCACTTTCTGTGCAGAGTCTGCACATTCTCCTTGTGTCTGAGTGGACCTGTCATATATTAAGCTGATCTTTCTCTACACCCTAGCTATGACTGTAACACTATATTCTGCACCCTCTTCCTTTCCTTCTCCCCTATGTAATCTTTGAACGGTATGCTTTGTACAGCGCGCAAGAGACAATACTTTTCACTGTATCCCAATACATGTGACAATAATAAATCAAATCAAATAATAAAGGTCCATAAAAGCTCTGATATTGGGCATAATTGAGAATAAGTGACTATTCTTGTAAGCCTATGTTTACATTTGTAAAATATCAATTATCCTCACAATTGGTTTGTGGAGATGCCGGTGTTGGACTGGGATGGGCACAGTAAGAAGTCTCACAACACCAGGTTAAAGTCCAATAGGTTTATTTGGTAGCACGAGCTTTTGGAGCGCTGCTCCTTCATCAGGTGAGTGTGATGAAGGAGCAGCGCTCCGAAAGCTCGTGCTACCAAATAAACCTGTTGGACTTTAACCTGGTGTTGTGAGACTACTTATTATCCTCACAACTGTTTAAATTAAGTAATCTCTAGTTCTGTGATTATCCAAACGGAAATATGAATGATGTGACGCAAGCCAGCATACAGACCAGCATAGAGTTCAGCAGGAGTTATCCACTTGTGGAGCTCCCAGAGGAATCGCACCAACAGCCCTGTGCACTGTGGAATCTTCGTGCCACCATTCAAGCCATTCCATCATCAAAACTGAATTTCATTCCAAGTGAAACAGGGAGTTGTCTCAGTCTTTATTCTACTGATGTGGTGACCCGTTTTCACACAACGCCCTGCCTAGCGTCCTGCTGCAACATATTTGTGAAGTTTAATGTTAAGCAAGGTTAATAGGAGCGGCACTCATGAATTTCTGATTGGAAGTCAAATACAACAACAGTCAGAAGTCTCACAACACCAGGTTAAAGTCCAACACTGCAACAGTCAAGGGCATTCAACCTCTGATCTTCGGGTAAGCGTTCTCCAAGGCAGCCTTCACGATACACAACAATGCAGAATTGCTGAGCAGAAACTGATAGCCAAGTTCCACACACATGAGGACGGCCTCAACCGGGATCTTGGATTCATGTCACACTATCTGTAACCCCCACGGCTTGCCTGGGCTTGCAAAATTTCACTAACTGTCCTGGCTTGAGACAATTCACACCTCTTTAACCTGTACTTAACCCTCTCTTCACTCGCATTGTCTGCACCTGTAAAGACTTGATTACCTGTAACGACTCGCATTCCAACCATTATCTTGTAATTGAGTTTGTGTCTATATATGCCCTGTTTGCGAACCCAACCCTTCACTCACCTGATGAAGGGGCAGTGCTCTGAAAGCTCGTGCTACCAAATAAACCTGTTGGTGTTGTGAGACTTCTTACTGCGCCTACCCCAATCCAACGCCGGCATCTCCAAATCACAACAACCGTCCAAAGAGGATTGTAAAATTCCACTTCCAAGAATAGTTATTTATTCTCAATTACGCCCAATATCAGAGCTTTGATAAACTTCATTATTTGATTTGATTTATTATTGTCACATGTATTGGGATACAGTGAAAAATATTGTTTCTTGTGCGCTATACAGACAAAGCATACCATTCATAGAGTGGATAGGAAGAAGGAGAGGGTGCAGAATGCAGTGTTACAGTCTTGGCTAGGGTGTAGGGAAATGCAAGGTAGATCCATTCAAAAGTTTGACGGCAGCAAGGAAGAAGTTGTTTCTGAATCGGTTGGTACGTGTCCTCAGACTTTTTTATCTTTTCAACAAGTGAGGGTTGTGTTACTTTCAAGATTTGCACAGAAAAAAGCAACTCACCAGCGTATCTGTTTTCGTCCATCGCCAACCCTTCCTTTTTGCACTTTGATGCTACATCTGATTCAGCCTGTTGCAAAGTTTCCCTTCCCCTAATAACTCAATTGTCATCCAGGCTATAAATATATTTTATTCTGTTTGACATTAACTTCCTTTGATTAGAAATTCGATAACAGTTTTCGAGGAGTGGAGGAATTACTCCAAGTTCAAAAAGTGCCCATTGTATTCTGAATGTATCTCTGAAAGTTTGGCAATTTGTACCTTGGACAATTTTTAAGAAATCTCCTCCAAGTAAGATTTAGTTCTTCTCATTTGTCATTATCAAATTAATTACTCTACAGCTAATTAATACCAAGCAGGCAGCAGACTCAGGGGTCCTTGTTACATTATCCTTTCATTTTCTTGTTATCACACATAGGACATTTCAACCAATAAAAAGGAAGATAATTAAATTTACACTTATTTATTATTTTCACAAGTAGGTTTACATTAACACCATAATTAAGTTACTGTGAAAATCCCCTCATCACCATATTCTGGCACTTGTTCATGTACAGTAAGGAGTCTAACAACACCAGGTTAAAGTCCAACAGGTTTATTTGGTAGCAAACGCCACTAGCTTTCGGAACGCTGCTCCTTCGTTAGATGGAGTGGAAATCTGTTCATGTACACCAAAGGAGAATTTAGCATGGTCAATGTACCTAACCAGCATGTCCTTCGGACTGTGGGAGGAAACCGGAGCACCCAGAGAAACCCACAAAGACACAGAGAGAACATGCAGACTCCGCACAGACAGTGACCCAAGCCAGAAACCGAACCCAGGTCCCTGGCGCTGTGAGGCAACAGTGCAAACCACTGTGCCACCCTACCGCCCATAATTAGCATTTATTCCGATGATACATTAGGGAGAGATTTGTTCATATTACACTACATCTCTTCAAGCACAGACTTAACTCAATTCCCCAGGGAGCCCGTCCCCAGGAACTCGCAATGATATAATGAAGAACATGGCGTGGGTCTCACAGAAAGTGGCCCTTGGTGCTGTCTGCCCACAGGGAATTAACACAATTCTGTGTAGAGCGACTAGAAATGGGGAGGCGATGGCCTAGTGGTATTATCGCTAGACTATTAATCCAGAAACTCAGCTAGTGCTCTGGGGACCCCGGTTCAAATCTCACCATGGCAAATAATGGAATCTGAATTCAATTAAAAGAAATATCTGTAATTAAGAATCTACTGTTGACCATGAAACCATTAGAACATAGATAGAACATAGAACATTACAGCGCAGAACAGGCCCTTCGGCCCACGATGTTGCACCGACCAGTTAAAAAAAAAAACTGTGACCCTCCAACCTAAACCAATTTCTTTTCGTCCATGAACCTATCTACGGATCTCTTAAACGCCCCCAAACTAGGCGCATTTACAACTGATGCTGGCAGGGCATTCCAATCCCTCACCACCCTCTGGGTAAAGAACCTACCCCTGACATCGGTTCTATAACTACCCCCCCTCAATTTAAAGCCATGCCCCCTCGTGCTGGATTTCTCCATCAGAGGAAAAAGGCTATCACTATCCAAACCTCTAATCATCTTATATGTTTCAATAAGATCCCCTCTTAGCCGCCGCCTTTCCAGCGAAAACAATCCCAAATCCCTCAGCCTCTCCTCATAGGATTTCCCCTCCATACCAGGCAACATCCTGGTAAACCTCCTCTGCACCCTCTCCAAAGCCTCCACATCCTTCCTGTAATGTGGGGACCAGAACTGCACACAGTACTCCAAGTGCGGCCGCACCAGAGTTGTGTACAGTTGCAACATAACGCTACGACTCCTAAATTCAATCCCCCTACCAATAAACGCCAAGACACCATATGCCTTCTTAACAACCTTATCTACTTGATTCCCAACTTTCAGGGATCTATGCACACATACACCTAGATCCCTCTGCTCCTCCACACTATTCAAAGTCCTCCCGTTAGCCCTATACTCAACACATCTGTTATTCCTACCAAAGTGAATTACCTCACACTTCTCCGCATTAAACTCCATCCGCCACCTCTCGGCCCAACTTTGCAACCTGTCTAAGTCTTCCTGCAAACTACGACACCCTTCCTCACTGTCTACCACACCACCGACTTTGGTGTCATCAGCAAATTTGCTAATCCACCCAACTATACCCTCATCCAGATCATTAATAAATATTACAAACAGCAGTGGCCCCAAAACAGATCCCTGAGGTACACCACTTGTAACCGCACTCCATGATGAATATTTACTATCAACCACCACCCTCTGTTTCCTATCCGCTAGCCAATTCCTGATCCAATTTCCTAGATCACCCCCAATCCCATACATCTGCATTTTCTGCAGAAGCCTACCATGGTGAACCTTATCAAACGCCTTACTAAAATCCATATATACCACGTCCACTGCCTTGCCCCCATCCACCTCCTTGGTCACTTTCTCAAAAAACTCAATAAGGTTAGTAAGGCACGACCTACCTGCCACAAAACCATGCTGACTATCACCTATCAATTCATTACTCTCCAAATAACTATAAATCCTATCCCTTATAATTTTTTCCAACATCTTGCCGACAACAGAAGTGAGACTCACCGGTCTATAATTCCCGGGGAAGTCTCTGTTCCCCTTCTTAAACAATGGGACAACATTCGCTAACCTCCAATCTTCTGGTACTATACCAGAGGCCAACGACGACCTGAAGATCAGAGCCAGAGGCTCTGCAATCACTTCTCTTGCCTCCCAGAGAATCCTTGGATAAATCCCATCCGGACCAGGGGATTTATCTATTTTCAGACCCTCCAGAATATCCTGCACATCCTCCTTATCAACTGTAATACTGTCTATTCTACTCCCCTGCAACCCAGTGTCCTCCTCAGCTATATTCATGTCCCCTTGCGTGAACACCGAAGAGAAATATTGGTTCAATGCTTCACCAATCTCCTCCGGTTCCACACATAACTTCCCTCTGCCATCTATAACTGGCCCTAAACTTGCCCTAACCAACCTTCTGTTCTTGACATACCTATAGAACGCCTTAGGATTCTCTTTAACCCTATCCGCCAAAGTCTTCTCATGTCCCCTTTTAGCCCTTCTAAGCTCGCTCTTCAACTCCCTCTTAGCCAATCTAAAGCTTTCTAGTGCACTACCCGAGTGCTCACGTCTCATCCGAACATAAGCCTCCTTTTTCTTTTTAACCAACAAAGAAACTTTTTTGGTGCACCACGGTTCCCTAGCCCTACCAATTCCTCCTTGCCTGACAGGGACATACCTATCACAGACTCGCAGTAGCTGCTCCTTGAAAAAACTCCACATGTCGGACGTTCCCAGTCCCTGTAATCAGTCATTGTCAATTATCGGAAAACCCATCTGGCTCACCAATGTCTGTTAGGAAAGGAAATCTACTGTCCTTACCCTGGTCTGGCTCCAGAGCCACAGCAATGTGGTTGACTTTCAACTGCCCTCAGGCAACTAGGGATGGGCAATGAATGCTGGCCCAGCCAGCGATGCCCATGTCCCATGAATGAATAAAAAACAAATTAGAAGCAACCTTACATGAATGAAATCCTACTCCCACAATAAAAGGACTTGCATTTATTTAACACTGTATCCTGTCCTCGGGACACCGCAAAATGTTTTACGATCGATTAATTAATTCTGAGGTACAATGTGACAGTCATTTACACAGCAAGGACATGCAATCTGCAGATAAAAAAGTGATTTGTTTGTAGTGATACTGGTTGAGGGAATGTTGACCAAGGCACCAGGAAAACTCCATGTTCTCCTTCAGAAAAATAAACATAAGATCTTTTACATCCAGCTGAGCAAGGACTGAGGAATTTCTCCAGCCAGAGGGTGGTGAATCTATGGAATTCATTGCTACAGAAGGCTGTGGAGGACAGGTCATTGAGTGTGTTTAAGACAGAGATAGATAGGTTCTTGTTTGGTAAGGCATCAAAGTTTATGGGAAAAAAGGAGAATGGGGTTGAGAACCTTTTCATCCATGATTGAATGGCGGAGCAGACTCGATGGGCCGAATGGCCTCATTCTGCTCCTATATCTTACTGTGCTTGGTATGACTCCAACCAATGGCAAGTTTTCCCTCTGATTCCCATTGACTACAATTTCATTGTACTCAGGTTACTTATTTAGATGTGGCCTTGATATCAAGGGCAGTCACTTTCACCTCACCTCTGGAATCCATTTCTTTAGTTTATGTTTGGGCCGAAGCTATAATGAGGTCAGGAGCTGAATGGATCTGGCAGTACGCAAAGTGAGCCTCAGTGAGCAGGCTATTGATGGAGAGGTGTTGCTTGATCGCAATGTCGACAGTACCTTCAATCATTTTACTGATGATCGAGAGGTGGGGCAGTAATTGGCTGAGCTGGATTTGTCCTGCTTTTAATGGACAGAAGGTACCTGGATAGTTTCCCACATTGTCAGGTAGATGTCAGTGTTATGGCTATACTGGAACCACTTGGCTTGGTGCACAGTTAGTTCTGGAGCACAAATCTTCAGTGCTATTGCTGGGATGTTGTCAGGACCTTTGCAGTAGCCAGTGCCTTCAGCTGTTTCTTGATGTCTGTGGAAGGTTGGATCTTTGACACTGGAGATGTCAGGAGGAAGCAAAGATGCACATCCACTTGGCAGTTCTAGCTAAGGAGGGTTACAAATGCTTCAACCTTGTCTTTTTCACTGATATGCTGGATTCCCCCATCACTGAATGAACATACTGGTGGAGACTCCTCTTCCACTTGTTTAATTGTCTATCACCCTTCATGACTGGGTGCGGCAAAACTGCAGACTTTTGATCTGATCCATTAGTTGTGGGATTGTGTAGCTCTGTCTATCATGTGCTGCTCCCATTGTTTGGCATGCCAGCAGTCCTGTGTTGTGGTTTCACCAAGTTGACACCTCAGTTTTAGGTATGGCTGGTGCTGTTCCTGGTTTGTTGTCCTGCTCTTTTCGCTGAACAGGTCCCTTGGCTTGGTGGTAATAACAGAGTAAGTGATAAATTGGGCCATGAGGTTACAATTTGTGGTTGAATACAATTCTCTGACTGTTGATGGCCCACAGCCCAGTTTTGAACGACTGGATCTGAATCTACACCGTTTACCACACATCACAATGGAGGGAATGCTCAGTGTGAACATAGGACTCCATCTTTATAAAGCCTATGTGGTCGTCACTCCTACTTATACTATCGTGGATGAACTGTGACCGATAGATTGTTGAGAACCAGGTCTAGTAAGTCATTCCCCCTTGTTGGTTCCCTCACCACCTGCTGCAATCCCAATCTGACAGATATGTCTTTGAGGATTCGGCCCGTAATGGTGTTACTGAGATATTCTTGGTGAGGTACGTTGAATTCCCCCATGCAGAGTACATTCTGTGCCCTTGCCACTCTTAGTGCTTCCCTCAAATGGTGTCCAACATGGAGGAGCACTGATTTCTCAGCTATGGCAGAGTATTTGCAGTGGTGGTAGGTGGCAATCATTTGGAGGTTTCCCTGACCATGTTTGGCCTGATTGAATGGGACGTCATAGGGTCCAGAATCAATTTTGAGGACTCCCAGGGCAACTCCCTGCTGACTGTATGTGCTGCTGCTTCTGTTGGATCTGTCCTGTGGTGGGGCAGGGCTTAACTAGGGAGGGTGATGGGGAACTTTGTCTGTACGGTATGATTCTATGCATGATTATGTCAGGCTGTTGCTTGACTAGTTTGTGGAACAGCTCTCCCAAGTTAGGCACAAGTCCCCAGATGTTAGTAAGGAGGACTTTACAGGGTTGCTAGGTCTGGATGCTGTCATTTTCCAAGCTTAGGTCAATGCAGGTGGTCTGTCAGGTTTTATTCCTTTTTGACTTTTCTGTCGTCGTTTTGGTACAATTGAGTGGCTTGCTAGGCCATTTCAGAACACATTGAAGAGTCAACCACATTGCTGTTGGTATGGAGTCACATGTAGGCCAGACTGGAGGGCAGATTTCCTTCCCGAGAGGACATTAATGAACCAGATGAGTTTTTATGACAATTGATGATAGTTTCATGGTCACCATTACTGGGACTAGCTTTCAATTCCAGATTTTTAAAATTACATGAATTCCAATTTAATTAGAATCCCTCCAATGCAGAAGGAGGCCATTCATTCTATCGAGTCTACACCGGCCACAATCCCACCCAGGCCCTATTCCCGTAACCCCACATATTTACCCTGCTAATCCCCCTGACACTAGGGTCAATTTAGCATGGCCAATCCATCTAACCAGCACATCTTTGGACAATTAATTGAATTTGAATTCCACCAGCTGCCGCAGTGGGATTCGAACCGGTATCCCAAGATCATTAGCCTGGGTCCTACTGAATTACTGGCTACGTGACATTACCACAATGCCACCAACTCCCCCAACAAAGCCCCAGCTCTCCCAACCACATTATATGCATATGGAGTTAGTTGATGCGCTCCAGATACATTTCTTCCTTAAAAACCTGGCTTAGTTCTAATAGTTAATCTAAACTGAGATCTTTTATGTGGGCCTTGCCAACTGAGAATACATTCCAAATTTGGTAAATGCTGGAAATGCTCGCCAAATTTCCAGTGTGCATTACCTATACACTGGTTGAGGCCCCTTGATAGAAGAATGAAATTCAAAAAATATCACTATTCTAATGACACGATTATAACGCACTGAGCCTGTTCCAGTAATATGTTATTACCTTGGCAACAATTAGTATTCTGATCTGGCAATAGTTCAGATTGTTCTATTTTTCCATTAAAATGAATCCATTTATTATTTTTGGACAGACGGGAATCTTCCATTCTCAAGTCTAAGTTTGGTGGAAGGAGCAGAAATCGCAGTTAATTTTACTGGCGGGCGGAACAGCCGAACACACACGAGCTTACGCCGCTCAGCTCCTTATTTATGTGTCCATGGGGGGGGCACGATGAATTTCGTGGCGAAGGCGGGCAGGAACTCACTGGGCCACAGTTATCTCTTATGGTCGCCATATTTACAGGAGCCCAGGCAGACATTCACTTACTGCAGGCCAGGAGCTCCAGGAACCTCACCCAGGGTATTACAGGGATACAAACAGCAACTGAGCGAAGCATCTCTGGAGACTCTCCTCCTGAATGTCCAGGAAAAATGGGAGGTCCTGTTTCCCCAAAATGGGAGCAGCAGACCCCCTCCCATCTGACCTCAACGGCCTGGCTGGAGGTCACAGCAGAGGTTGGTGCCCATGAGGTCCAGTGTGGAGATGCTCAACAGTGCAGGAAGAGAATCTGCTGCACTCTGCCAGGGTAAGTGGCATCATCTACTCACTGCAAACTGACACTTATAAGGACATCAGTAAGTGTATGAGCGCACAGGGGTTTGGGTTACAGGGTGCACTGGTGGATGGGATATCTGCACTGAACGTGAGCCAAACACTTCATGCTCTCAGTTTCAGTTGTGGGACATCCTGTTTCTTAATCACCAACTGAGGAGGACTCAGCAGCTGTCATACTCCTGAACTGCTCCTGCAACCATTGGGGTGACAGTCAATCCTTCTGTCTTTCTGTCACCAAATGTGAGCGCTCCCAGACTAGATGTAGAATTCCAGACATTTGAGTCCTCACCCCATTTTCAAGGAGCTGGCTGCAGATATGCTAATGGAGGAGCGGGAACCATGCCAGAGCTGAAGGTGAAATAGGACTCCCCGTAGGAAACCAGAGAGGATGTCTTCAGTTTGCAGTTGTCAGGTGCCCCCACATTGCTCCAGTGTTATTATCGCTGGACTATTAATCCAGAAACTCAGCTAATGTTCTGGGGACCTGGGTTCGAATCCCACTACGGCAGGTGGTGGAATTTGAATTCAATTAAAAATATCTGAAATTAAGAATCTACTGATGACAATGAAACCATTGTCAATTGTCGGAAAAACCCATCTTGTTCACTAATGTCCTTTAGGGAAGGAAATCTGCCATCCTTACCTGGTAACATAGAACATTACAGCGTAGTACAGGCCCTTTGGCCCTCGATGTTGCGCCGACCAGTGAAACCAATCTAAAGCCCATCTAACCTACACTATTCCAATATCATCCATATGTTTATCCAATGACCATTTAAATGCCCTTAATGTTGGCGAGTCCACTACTGCTGCAGGCAGGGCATTCCACGCCCATACTACTCTCTGAGTGAAGAACCTACCTCTGACATCTGTCCTATATCTATCGCCCCTCAATTTAAAGCTTTGTCACCTCATGCTAGCTATCACCATCCGAGGAAAAAGGCCCTCACTATCCACCCTATCTAATCCTCAGATCATCTTGTATGTCTCTATTAAGTCACCTCTTAACCTTCTTCTCTCTAACGAAAACAACCTCAATTCCCTCAGCTTTTCCTCATAAGACCTTCCCACCCCTATGTAATCCTCTGATCATCTTGTGTGCTTCTATCAAGTCACCTCTTAACCTTCTTCTCTTGAACGAAAACAACCTCAATTCCCTCAGCCTTTTCTCATAAGACCTTCCCACCATACCAGGCAACGTCCTGAAGGATGGCAGATCTGGCCTACATGTGATTCCAGAGCCACAGCAATGTCGTTGACTCTCAACTGCCTTCCAAGGGTAACTAGGGATGGGCAATAAATGCTGGCCAGCCAGTGACGCCCATGCCCCATGAATGAATTTTTAAAAATTAAGGAGCTTGCTTCCGCCTCCACTAAATCTTTCTGTTCTCCATTTCAGGTACCAGCAAGAAACAGGGGAGTTCAACAGCCTGAATCAGCCACAACTCTGGACCCAACCCCGTCTCTGAGGAGGGTGTCTCAGAATCCTCAAAAGATGCACCATCATGAAGTTCACCTACACCTTCCACCAGTGCAGACATTCACTTTGGTGCACGCACAAAGTAGAGTAAGCTCAGGGTTACACTCTGAAGAGCACATCGCTAACACGGATCCACATTAGGCAGACGAAGGGCACATTACAATTTAAGCACACATAAGTCATTACGGAGTGGAAATCTGCCACTGATTGCGACTCTGAGGAAGTTACGGGCCAACATTCAGGCAAGACAAGGAGGGGATTTGAACCAAATAACTGTTCATAAATATTAGCAAGCAGGTTAATAGATAAGCAGCTTGAAAATGTTCAATAAGTAATGCACAAACACAACATACTGATTTTGCTATAAGAGACGAAGGGATGTATCAAAGTTCCATGAAAAATTAAAAACATTTTTGCCATGTTATAATATTATTCCTTCAGCTTACTTGCTGTATAAGACACAAAACACCAATTGCTCAACGGGATTGTGAGTTCATTTATTAAGATTAGGCACATGCGTTCAAAGCTTGAAGACATCAGAGCTGTGTGTATGTGCTCTGCTCAAAGCAAAAGTGAAACTGAGGCTGGATCACATGGCACATTTCCCTTCCAGTGGTGTCATGCTGCTATTCCTTAAAGGCATATTACAATAATTTTTAAAATGAAATACAATCCAAAATTCAATGTAAAATTAATAAGCATTTAGAAGTCCATGGTTTGATCAAAGACAACCAATAAATATTTGTTAAAGCAAGTCCTCTTTGCCAAATTTGCTAAAATTTTCTAAAGTGACTGATTGTGTCAATGAAGGGAATGCAGAATTTCAGAAAGCATTCAGCAAGGCCTCTCACAAAGATCTTACTGGAAAAGAAATTAGGCTTATGGCACAAGATGAAATATAGAAATGTGGATGGAAAGTTTGTTGACAGAGAACAAATTCAGGATAAAATGGTGTTACGTGGACTGGAAAAAGGTTAGAATTTAACTCAATCAAGCTTTTCCTAAAATGGTTTCTCCCTCAATTCCCAGTCGCCTTTCCTCACCTGCGTCCCAATTGTCCGCCCTTCCTGGCCATTCCTCCATCTTGACCAGGACTCCATCCCAACATTGCTGTTAATCAGTCTGCTGAAGACAGCTGTTGCCATAACAACGGTCTGGCCTATCATTCTGTTTTAGCAGTGTGTGCCTACAGCTCGCCAATTCAATTATGATGTGATTCATGGAATCATAGAATCCCTATAGTGCAGAAGGAGGCCATTCTGCCCATCGATTCTGCACCAACAACAATCCCACTCAGGCCCTATCCCTGTAACCCCACATATTTACCCTGCTAATCCCCCTGACACTAATGGGCAATTTAGTGGCCAATCAACCTAACTCATGCATCTTTGGACTGTGGGAGGAAACCCACGCAGATACAGGGAGAATGTGCAAACTCCACACAGACAGTGACCCAAGGCCGGAATTGAACCTAGATCTCTGGTGCTGGGAGGCAGCAATGCTAACCATTGTCCACCGTGATTCAAGGCCCAATGATTGGGTATGTCTCGGTCTTCTCCGTTCAGGTACAGGGATTGTGCTTGCTGCAATGACTGCTTTCAAATCTCTCAGCTGCTATCTTTGAAAGAGGCAGGAAGAATGGCAAACTGGAAAATGAAAAATATTCCATAAACGATAACTATACCATCCTATCATACATTTTAGGAATGGTGTCAATCAAACTTTACTGCAAGTAGCATCAATATTGTAAATAATAAACCTCTAGAAAAGCAAATAGCGACAATGTCCAACTATACGACTTGGACCAGACTGATAGCTGTCGAAAGGGAGGTGATGGCCTAGTGGTATTATCACTGGACCATTGATCCAGAAACTCAGCTAATGTTCTAGGGACCTGGGTTCGAATCCCGCCGTGGCAGATGGTGGAATTTGAATTCAATTTTAAAAAAATCTGGAATTAAGAATCTACTGATGACCATTGTCAATTGTCAGAAAACCCATCTGGTTCACTAATGTCCTTTAGGGAAGGAAATCTGCTGTCCTTACCTGGTCTGGCCTACATGCGACTCCAGAGCCACAGCAACATGATTGACTCTCTATTACCCTCTGAACAAGGGCAACTAGGAATGGGCAATGAATACTGGCCAGCCAGCGATGCCTCTGTCCCACGAATGAATAAAAAAAAGAAATCCAATACTGAACTGTCATTGCAGAGGGCTTTGAGTGAGAATACTAAACTTAGTCAACGTTCATGCATGGCAACTATTGTCAATTGGATTCAGTGTTAGAACCAATTCCATCTTGTATTAGAGTCCTCCCTGCTACCTGATAATGTGCTATTGGCAGTTGCCACCATGTTGCCTGGGGAAGTAAAACCTTACCTGCAGCTCCAGCTGAAGGTACAATGAAGCTAGTGAGAGAAAGCAGTTAGTGGGCAAACCAAAAGCTTTAAACAGTGAGAAAATTCTTTCATACATTTTCCTTTTCCTTTTATTTCTTCCACACTTGAATGCATTTTCCGAAGGGGAAGTGTTTGCTCAGTTCAACATTACCTTTTAAACAGGGCCTCTGTATCAGATGGCAACAAGGTGAAAAACCATACCAACCAGGGTTTGAACAAGATCTTCAAAATGTGCCGCAAAGGGGACTGGCAGAGTGCCAGACAATCGACCTACATATGGGCTCCATGTGTGCTCAGCTTCAGAATCTTTATTAGAGGAAAAAAGCTCTTGCCAAATGGCCTCGAGCTGCAGATTGCACATAGCTTTCTGGTATTTAACACTATATTATGCCTGTACCTTTTATGAACTTTTCTCGCGTGGAATAATTTATCTTTCGATAATTGATCATGATGCTGGTTGTGTGATATGAAGAAGCCTAATCATAGCGCCGCTACAGACAAGTGTTCCGCTGCAGCCAAAACTGAAAACAGTGGGAGCGCAGGTATTACCTGCATTCTATAACACATACCCCTATCACAGCAGCAATCGGTGCTTGTTAGCAGAAGTCAAAAGAAATTCAAACAAACCGTACTCAAGCCCTGTGATGCTACATGTGCCGGCTGACTAAAAATTCACAATGTAAGTACATTTTTGTGTGTATAAAGATACATTTATTTATTAATTTTATGGATTCAAGTGGACAGAGCAAAACCTTAATCCATCTCCTTGCTTGCTCCAAAAAGCAATTCAAATTCAAATTGAATGGTCCCCACAAAAGATGTGGAGATGCCGGCGTTGGACTGGGGTAAACACAGTGAGAGTTTTAACAACACCAGGTTAAAGTCCAACAGGTTTATTTGGTAGCAAATGCCATTAGCTTTTTGAGCGCTGCTCCTTCGTCAGATGGAGTGGAAATCTGCTCTCAAACAGGGCACAGAGACACAAAATCAAGTTACAGAATACTGATTAGAATGCGAATCTACAGCCAACCAGGTCTTAAAGATTCAGACAATGTGAGTGGAGGGAGCATTAAGCACAAAAGAGACATACTAAACCAAGCTGGCAAGAAAAGGCATTACATTTAATCCCATGCTTGATCCTACGCTTAATCTTAGCCAAAAATGAGATACATTTATTTATTTTTATTTGCAAAAATATACTTTATTTGTAAGATACCTGAAAGAACTTTATAAAGATTTCAAAATGGCCATCACACAAAATTCAGGTTTTCTACATAGATTTAAGTTGCACCGTAATATGCTTCAATACAATTGTAATACATGTAATATTATAGAATCATAGAATCATAGACTCCTACAGTGCAGAAAGAGGCCACTAGGCCCATCGAGTTTGCACCGACCACAATCCCACCCAGGCCCTATCTCCATGGCCCCATGCATTTACCTTAGCTAGTCCCCCTGACAAGGGACAAAATTTAGCATGGCCAATTCACCTAACCTGCATATCATATTCACCGCAAACATTCAATGAGAGTCATACAGCCCGAGGGGATTCTATACAGTTTCCCTCCGCCCAGTTCACTATGACTGAAAGGTCTTAGACAGCGACCTTCCCCATTGAGCCTCTGTGACGGCTGTCTCAAGCTTTAGTGCGTCACTCAGCATGTGGTCCTGGGCTTTGGAATGTGCCAGTCTACAACACTCGGTTGGGGACAACTCTTTGCAATGGAAGACCAACAAGTTTCGGGCAGATCAAAGAACGTCTTTCACCAAGTGGATAATTCTCCTGCAACAGCTGATGTTTGGCTCGGTGTGCATCCCTGAGAACAGCCCATAAAGCACAGAGTCCTGCGTCACGGAGCTGTTCGGGACGAACCTCCACAAAAACAACCTTATCTCTCCCTCCAGGCCTTCTTTGCAAAGACACGTTCCACAAGGAGGTGGACAATCATCTCTTCCCCACTCGAGGATGTTACATTTTTTAAAAAATTCCTTTCTCAGAGTTGCAAAGCCAATGTGCAGAGTGGTCAGGGCAAGCCCATAACCCATCTCCTTGCTTGCCTGCTCCAAAAGACAATTCAAATTCCAATTGAACCGAATTTATGGTCCCCGCAAGAGAGACATACTAGATTCAAGTTGACACAAACAGGCATTACACCTGATCTCAGGCTTGACCCTACACTTGATCTTAGCCAAACGTTGAGAAGGACTTAACACATTTTCTTTCCAAAAATATTCTTTGTTCATATAATATCTGAAAGAAATGTTACAAGATTTCAAATTGTGGTAACAGGAAAGTGCAATGGCATTGTCATTCTCGATGTGGAGATGCTGGCGTTGGACTGGGGTGAACACAGTAAGAAGTCTCACAACACCAGGTTAAAGTCCAACAGGTTTATTTGGTAGCAAATACCATAAGCTTTCGGAGCGCTGCTCCTTCGTCAGATGGAGTGGAAATGTGCTCTCAAACAGTGCACAGAGACACAGAAATCAAGTTACAGAATACTGATTGGAATGCGAATCCCTACAGCCAGCCAGGTCTTAAAGGTACAGACAATGTGGGTGGAGGGAGCATTAAACACAGGTTAAAGAGATGTGTATTGTCATGTGTATTGACAATACACCCCACTTCTGGCAGTGTACTCTGAGGTTTGTCAACACTATTATGATAACACTACAAATATTCCAGTATTCCCATTGCAGAGACTACAGTGCTGTTCAGGTTATATACATCAGGCATGTTATGCTCTGAGGTGCTTCACCACAGTTACATGTAGTATTTACTGTCAGGATTAAGTATACAATCTGAGGGGCTTTACACGGTTACCCACATTTCTCCTCAACCTGCAAAAAGGTATGTATATGAGACTGGATCCTATCCCACTTCACCCCACTTCTGCCAGTTTTGGAAGAAATTTTAATTTTTAAGATTATAAAATGCTCCACGTGCTCCTGGGAAACTCTTTATCAGGCAATTTGAAATTACTTTTTTTGTGTGTGGCATGGAGTTACTTCTCAGCTGCAATTCTACCATTTGGCAGTACCATTCATGCAACAACCATTCAGCACCTTTGTTGGGTGTTTCAAGGTTACTAAAGGCTCAGTGCGAAAATCTGTTTTCTCAGTTCCCACTGGGAAACTGCTAAGTGGCGATTCTTGTTGTGAGAGACTTACTTGTACAGTTTGGAGTTTCACACAGAGAACATCTGTAATGAAATTAACAGGGCCCATGAGGTTGGCCTCTTGGAGTATGAGCTCCCTGATTGAGGTTCTGATTACCTGCCCAGTCAAGGAGTCTCACCTATATATATATTGAGGCGTATCAGACCTACTGAGACTCCAGATTCTGACTTTGTACCTGAAGCACTCTAAGGAGTGGAATTGAGTTTGTAAATAAAGGGGAGGTGGCACGGTGGCCAGTGGTTAGCACTGCTGCCTCACAGTGTCAGGGAGCTGGGTTCAATTCCGGCCTCGGATGACTGTCTGTGTGGAGTTTGCACATTCTCCCCGTGTCTGCGTGGGTTTCCTCTGCGTGCTCTGGTTTTCTCCAAGAGTCTAAAAATGTGCAAGTTAGGTTGATTGGCCATGCTAAATTGCTCCTTAGTGTCAGAGGGACTAGCAGGGTAAATAGGTGGGGTTACAAGGATAGGACCTGGGTGGGATTGCTGTCGGTGCAGACTCGATGGGCCAAATGGCCTCCTTCTGCACTGCAGGGATTCTATGATTCTATGAATCTGGTGAAGGGACACTGGCCTCTGAGGAGTTATTTCAACATCCCAGTTAGTTCTTGGATTATGTCAGATTTCAGCATCAGTACTGGCAATTGCGTGCTATGGAAGGAGCTGCAATTGGATGCTGAAGAGGGTGTCAAGAGAGAAGTCAAATTTGCTGGTGCCACTACTTCCATAACAGGGTATTTAGAAAGATGCCCAGTTTCCTGCTTCTGGCAGCTGAGATTGTCACTGTTGTGTATTCGCTGGGTTGCTGTATGTTTTACATATCTGACTTGTCTTGGAACAATACAGAGATGACATTATGGGCGGGAGTTTACGACCTCCCTTGGGCGAGGCTCATAAAATCCTGCCCGAGGCCAACGGAGAATTCTGTTCTGTGAGCCTCGCCTGGGTGGTAAAATTCCAGCCATATATAAGTCTACAACAAATTTATTTACAATATTTTAAAATACCTCATAAATCACAACATTTTGATGCACATGTTCACAACTCGAGTTTTTCAGGTATTTCTAAAATCTTCTTTTACTTTGGCCATCAAAAACTTCACCAAGATTTAATCAATCAAGCACAGTGTATACAGGTCAGTCAACAGACCAATATAGTCAAACACAGATCGATTGGATGTGATGGCCACAGCAAGTGGTCGCAGATACCTGCAGCCTCCTAGAACGCCAGATCCTAGCTGGACCCGGTCGCACAAACTATTGGTGCTGTGAAAGTCACCACCACCCCCCTGTCTCTGGTTCCCGCCAGGGCTCTATCAAGAGTCTCCCAAACAGCTGCTTATAAGTGCAGGAACAGATGTCCTTTTCCAGGACTGGCAGCTCTGCAAATGTCTCCTGTGGTGACAAAGGGTGAATGAACAGCCATTCAGTTTATGACCTCAGCTAGATTCCCACCGCTACAGGATGTCATCGACTGTATGTATGTGACAACGTGAGCACCTCCAGAACTATCAGGAGTATTCAATAATTGCAATGGATTTCATTCCAGCAATGTTTAGCCAGTCTGCAACCATAAGAAGGGATCCATTCAGGTCTTTTTTCAAAATTCATTCAAGGAATATGGACGTCAATGGCAGGACACTGTAGCGCAGTGGTTAGCACTGCTGCTTCACAGCTCCAGGGTCCTGGGTTCGATTCCCGGCTCGGGTCACTCTGTGGAGTTTGCACGTTCTCCTCGTGTCTGCGTGGGTTTCCTCCAGGTGCTCCGGTTTCCTCCCACAGTCCAAAGATGTGCGGGTTAGGTTGATTGGCCAGGTTAAAAATTGTCCCTTAGAATCCTAAAATGCGTAGGTTAGAGGGATTAGCGGGTAAATATGTGGGGGTAGGGCCTGGGTGGGATTGTGGTCGGTGCAGACTCGATGGGCCGAATGGCCTCCTTCTGCACTGTAGGGATTCTATGACAAGCATTTATTTGATTTGATTTATTATTGTCACATGTATTATCAAACAGTGAAAAGTATTGTTTCTTGCGCGCTATAAAGACAAAGCATACCATTCATAGAGAAGGAAAGGAGAGGGTGCAGAACATAGTGTTACAGTCATAGCTAGGGCGTAGAGAAACATCAACTTAATATGAGGTAGGTCCATTCAAAAGTCTGATGGCAACAAGGAAGAAGCTGACATTGAGTTGGTTGGTACATGACCTCAGACTTTTGTATCTTTTTCCCAACAGAAGAAGGTGGAAGAGAGTACGTCTGGGGTCCATGGTGTCCTTGATTATGCTGGCTGCTTTTCCGAGGCAGCAGGAAGTGTAGACAGAGTCAATGGATGGGAGGCAGGTTTGCGTGATGGACTGGGCTTCGTTCAGGACACTTTGTAGTTTCTTATAGTCTTGGACAGAGCAGGAGCCACACCAAGCTGTGATACAACCAAAAGGGATACTTTCTATGGTGCATCTGTAAATGTTGGTGAGAGTGTAGCGGACATTGGTTGGGCCACATTTGGAATACTGTGTCCAATTCTGGTCGCCACACTACCAGGAGGATGTGGTGGTTTTGGAGGGCGTACAGAAAAGGTTTCCCAGGATGTTGCTTGGTCTGGAGGGTACTAACTTTGAGGAGAGATTGAATAAACTGGGATTGTTCTCCCTGCGAAGACGGAGGCTGAGGGGCGACCTGATAGAAGGGGCATAGTTAAGGTGAACAGTTGGAAGCTTTTTCCCAGGGCAGAAATGACAATTACAAGGGAGCACAAGTTCAAGGTAATGGGGGAAAGGTTCAGTAGCGATGTGCGGGGGAAGTTTTTTACACAGAGGGTGGTTGGGGCCTGGAATGCACTGCCAAGTGAGGTGGTTGAAACAGATAGGTTAGCAACATTTAAGACTTATCTGGAGAGACACATGAACAGACGGGGAATAGAGCATTACAAGCGGTTGGTCTCGATAGGACAACATGATTGGCGTATGCTTGGAGGATATTAGCTATGAGGAGAGGTTGAATAAACTGGGATTGTTCTCCCTGGAAAGTCCGAGGCTGAGGGGCAACCTGATAGAAGTTTATAAAATTATGAGGGGTATAGATAGGGTGGACAGTTGGAAGCTTTATCCCAGGGCAGAAATGACAATTACAAGAGGGCACAAGATCAAGGTAAGGGGGGAAAGATTCAGTGGAGATGTGCGGGCAAGTGTTTTACACAGAAGGTGGTGGTGGCCTGGAATGAACTGCCAAGTGAGGTGGTTGAGGCAGTTACGTTATCCACATTTAAGACTTATCTGATTAGGCACATGAACAGACAGGATATAGAGGGATACAGGCAGTTGGTCTAGGTAGTACAGTGTGATCAGCGCAGGCTTGGTGGGCTGAAGGGCCTGTTCCTGTGCTGTACTGTTCTTTGTTCTTTGGACATGCCAAATTTCCTTAGTTTCCTGAGAAAGTAGAGGCATTGATGGGCTTTCTCAACAAAAGCGTTGGCATGGAGGGATTAGGGCAGGTTGTTGGTGATCTGGACGCCTAGAAACTTGAAGCTCTCGACCATTTCCGCTTCATCCCCATTGATGTAGTTAGGGGCACGTCCTCCACTACACCTCCTGAAGTCAATGACTATCTCCTTCGTTTTACTGACATTGAGAAAGAGATTATAGTCGTCGCACCAGTTCATCAGATTCTCTATCTCTTTCCTGTACTCCATCTCATCATTGTTTGAGATCCGATCCACTACAGTGCTGTCATCAGGAAACTTGGAAATCGAGTTGGAGGGGAATTTAGTCACACAGTCATAGGTGTATAAGGAGTATAGTGAGGGACTGAGAACACAACCTTGTTTGGCACTGGAGTTGAGAATTATTTTGGAGGAGGTGCTGTTGCCTATCATTACTGATTGTGGTCTGTAGGTTTGGAAGCTCAGGACCCAGTCACAGAGGGAGGAGCTGAGCCCTAGACCATGGCGTTTGGAGATTATTTTTTTAGGAATAATGGTGTTGAGGACTGAGCTGTAGTCAATAACTAGGAGTCTGACATAAATATCTTTGTTATCCAGAAGTTCCAGGGTTGAGCGTAGGGCCAGGGAGATGGCATCTACTGTGGACCTGTTACGACAAAAGGCAAACTATAGTGGATCCAGGTAATCTGGGAGGCCAGAATTGATCCATGCCATGACTAACCTTCCGAAACAATTCATGATTTATTAACCATCCCTATAGTTCCTTGAACTGGATGGCTTGCTCGGCCATTTCAGAGGGCAGTTGAGAGTCAACCATATTGCTATTGCTCTGGAGTCACATGTAGGCCAGACCAGATGGCAGTTTACTTTCCCTACAGGACATTAGTGAACCAGATGGGTTTTTCCAACAATCGACAATGGTTTCATGGTCATCAGTAGATTCTTAATTCCAGATATTTTTTATTGAATTTAAATTCCACCACCTGCCGTGGGATTCGAACCCGGGTCCCCAGAACATTAGCTGAGTTTCTGGATTAATAGTCTAGTGATAATACCACTAGACCATCGCCTCTTAGTCTGCATTAGGTTCTCTGGGATTTGCAATGATGCTTTTCATGCTGTTTCAGTCCAACATGATGTGGCGATGCCGGCGTTGGACTGGGGTAAACAAGTAAGAAGTCTCACAACACCCGTTCCCAACCTGGTGTTGTGAGACTTCTTACTGTGTTTACCCCAATCCAACGCCGGCATCTCCACATCATGACTACCATTGGCACCACAAACTGCCAGCTCCAAGTGGAGAGGATCTCCAAGAAGATCGCGCATATTGACACAAACCTGGTGTTGTGAGACTTCTTACTGTGTTTACCCCAGTCCAACATCCCAGACTTGTTTAAACACAAAACCTTAGGGAATGGGTGTTAAGTGACAAAGGATAGATACCTCTTTCAAACCTGGCTGATGACAACAATGAGAAACCCCACTGATGAACCAAGACCACTGCAATGGCAGCCTTATGACAAGCAGATTTGCTATTGAGAAAGCCACCAATATGCTTAACATTCAGGTATCTGGAGATGAGGGTCCCTAGAATGACCATTGTGCACTATATTCTGAACCACAGAGTGTACAACCGAGGACTAGAGGCAGCGGAGGAAACAATCATTTCCACCTGATTCTGCTTCCGATGGAGGGGATGAGGAAGAGGAAGGCCGGCATCCAAAGTTAGTCCAGCCTCTTACATTGATACTCACGATGCCAGAGTTTCCCTAATAACTCTAAGGTTCATTTAGTCACTTGCCTTGGACCAAAATAATGATCATATCTCCAGCATCAACCAATCCCACACTCCTACTGACACAAAGAAGATTTGCAACCAGCCATCAACCAATTGCACTTCTACCAATTGGCCCCCAGCAATTCATGTTCTCACATTTATTATCAAGCAAATGGAAAGCAAGTTGATACCTGGTATACATGAATAAACAACAAGGGAAATGCTGCAAACTGGTACATTTTATGTGATTCTGAGTAAAAGACAGAATCTCAATTAAATAGCATTTTCACAAAAGCCCAAATGCCTACCCTCAGTCAAAGGCATTGCTCTACACTAGAAGGAACACTACTTTTTCCTTGGGTGAGGATGCAAGAGCACTAGGCTTCTCCTACAGGTGTCCCCAAGGTGTAAGGTGATGTGGACTTCACCCAGATGCATTCATCTTGCCATCTTTATTCCAACCATTCATGTTACGGGCTAGCTGTAAGGCATCAAGGGTTTTCCTCTCAGACTTGTCTCACACCTTCTGTCAAGAACCTGGGCACAGCGAGAGAGCTGGTTTACAAGGAGGGAAATGCTGCCACCAGAACCATCATTAAAGAAAGGGTCAGAGGTGCTTAAGACATGCATGGTCCATTCAGGAGGAGCTTTGCAGTACCCAGGTTTGTGGTGCATGGTTCACAATTTTAGTTTTTTTGGGGACCAGTCCTGACCTCAACATGGGCAACAAGTTTTATTAGAGTATTTATTAGTGTCACAAGTAGGCTTACATTAACACTGTAATGAAATCACTGTGAAAATCCCCTAGGCGCCACACTCCGGCGCCTGTTCGGGTACATTTAGGGAGAATTTTCCATGGCCAATGCACCTAACCAGCATGTCTTTCAGACTGTGGGGGGAAACCAGAGCACCCGGAGGAAACCCACGCAGACACGGGGAGAACGTGCAGACTCCACACAGACAGTGGCTCAAGCCAGGAATCGAACACAGGCCCCTGACACTGTGAGGCAGCAGCACTATCCACTGTGCCACCCTGTTATGAAGAAGGAGGTTAATGAGAAGGGGGAGAGGGAGGAGGAGTACTTGTATGAAGTGAGGGAAGAGCAGTTATTCTTCATTGTCCCAAGCCAAGATTGAGAGAGATTTATTGGCTAAGAGAATGCACTGCACTTCTTCAAGCAATGCTGTGGAATTTTTATTCACATTATTCCAGTCAGTGACACAGACAGGACCTCATTCTAATCTTAGTGATCTGACACTGCCCCGAAAAAGTGAGGTCATTGGCCCATTGTTCCCTCAATTTCCTGAGTGGTTACATAAACTACAAAGACAAAGAATGTTCAGTTTCAACGCCGTCTGTTAATGAACTGTGCAGGACAGCAACTTAAATGTTTGTCTCTCAGTGAATACAAATTTAATTTCTCCATCAATAAATCGCACATTGGAAACCATTTGCATTTCTCATTGCTTTCTGTATTCGTACCTCTGCGAGATTTCATTAGCAACAATCAGTTTTTGAGTTTATCACTCCACTCACTGGGCTCAGTTTTTAATATGTAATTGACTATCAGATCACTACCTCATTCGAAAGTCGGGTTATTTGGTCATTAAGTCCATTCCTTCTAACATAGAGTGCAAGGTGCCATGACAATATGTGTATTTCACCTATATTACAGGAAAAGAAACGGTGGGGAAGGGGATATGTGTGTGTTTGATGGTAAGTGGAGTGTTGGATTGGCTGCACTGCTGTTACAGAGAGTTACCTGGACATGACAGGCTGAGTGGCTTCTTTATGTGCTGGAACCATTTTATGTTCAAATACTTTCACTTTGAAGTTGGAACAATTAAAATGGAATAATTTCTCTCCATGCTTAGTAATTTTCATGTTAAAGCCTTGGATTTTTGAAAGATCCGAATTTCCTCCAGCCAACTAGTGGATGCTTTAAATCATTCCTTGCTGAGTACTTGTAGTGATTTGCTAAGTTTTGAATGTGCAATCACCTTTATCTCTGTGCTGGTGCCTAATACAATGCAATCGCTCAATAAGGGCTTTGTGCTGTATTGGAGCTGGATTGTATTTTTGGAAACTGGAGAAAAGAAATTCACTGGAAGCCTCCGACTTTATCCGCGATTCTCTGCCGCCATAGCAGTGAATGGAGTTTTGGCTGAGCACCAAATTCTCCGTTCTCACTGGCAGCGGGGTGGGAATGGACGAGATCGGAGAATCCCACCTATAGGAAGAGTACTGCAATCTAGGTACACCACATTCCAATATGTTATACATGTGTAGGCATTGGAGGGGGGTGGTGGGGAGCGGGGGGGGGATGTTGGGGGGTGGGTGCAATCTGTCCATAACATGAGTGATCATGTTTGAATGTTGATGACAGATTCCACTTCCTATTTGGTAAGGCACAACAGACCACATGATGCAGATAGCAAACCATTCATTGTTGGGTTCTTCGACCCACACATGATTCTCCAGGCCAAAGACTCCAGTGACAATTTCCTGTCACCCTCTTTTGAGCGACTACCACAAGTTGTATTTATATTATCCCACTGACTTTCACAACTGGTGATTATAAACCAACTTCTCTTCTGTGAGTTTATCTACACTTAGGGCTATCACTTACGGGTTCTGCTGGAAATAGCACTGCATTGCCCTCAGTGTGACTGAGACATAGGCACGCGGTTTGGTGTAAGGAGAAGATCAAGATGTGCTTGACCATCTACTCAGCGCTACCTGGACAATCGCTGCTGCTCCTTTCTCTCTCTCTCTCTGTCTTCATGCAGAGAGGCCTCACAGCACCAAGGTTCCAGGTTCAATCCTGGCCTCGGGTGACTCTCTGTGTGGAGTTTGCACATTCTTCGTGTCTGCGTGCGTTTCCTCTGGGTGCTCCGGTTTCCTCCCACACTCCAAAGATGTGCGTTGATTAGTTAATTGGCCATTCTAAATTGACCCTAGTGTCAGGGGGATTAGCTGGGTAAATGTGTGGCGTTATGGGAATAGGGCTTGGGTGGGATTGTGGTCAGTACAGACTCGATGGACTGAATGGCCTCCTTCTATTCTGCAGGGATTCTATGATTCTAGAGCTCCTGGTTGTCTGAGAGTTACTGATCATGGCTCCCCACACATCTGTATCTCCATCAATCTTCCCCTGACACCATGATTTAACAATAGAAGAGATTGGTCCTAATAACTATCTCAGCCAATACAGGGACTGAACCCATACTGTTGGTGTTGTTAATCATGGAACTCTAACCATCTGGGCTAACTGGCTCAACCCACTGGAGCTCCGGTGGAAGTAAAACAACCTTTCTTTGTTTTTATTTAAACTTTCCCTCTGATGTTTCCAATTGGTTCATTTTGGGTGGGATTTTCCAGCCCTTCCTGCCAGCGCAATCTTCCAGTCCTGCTGAAGACCACCCCCTGCGGCAGGTTCCTCGATGGTGGGACAGGCGAGCCTCGCAAAAATGCCACAGATATTGGCAGGACTGGAATTCCCCATCGACGGCCAATAGCAAGCCACCTCTGCCAACTGAAAACATGCCTCTGTGGAGGAGAGAGGAGCACGGAAAACCCAGCCCTTTGATTGTCAAACGATTTTGTTGTCGGGGAAAGGAGCTTATTTCCTGAGGTAAAGTTTTAAACCCCGATAATTGCTGATCTGCAATGATGGCTAAATTTCATCAACAGGTTGTATCGTGGGGCTTTGGAGGCAAAATGGGATAGCCACCAAAATCAGGCACATCATCTGTGATTAACCCACGGCCATTCAAAGCACGTTCCAAAGAAGAGTCTTGTGGACCCGAAATATTAATCCTGTTCTCTCTCTCCATAGATGATTTGATTTGATTTATTATTGTCACATGTATTAGTATACAGTGAAAAGTAGTGTTTCTTGCATGCTATACAGACAAAGCATACCGTTCATAGAAAAGGAAAGGAGAGGGTGCAGAATGTAGTGTTACAGTCATAGCAAGGGTGAAGAGAAAGATCAACTTATTGGAAGGTAGGTCCATTCAAAAGCCTGACGGCAGCAGGGGAAAAGCTGTTCTTGAGTCGGTTGGTACATGACCTCAGACTTTTGTATCTTTTTCCCGATGGAAGAAGGTGGATGCGAGAATGTCTGGGGTGCATGGCATCCTTAATTATGCTGGCTGCTTTCCGAGGCATTGGGAAGTGTAGACAGGATCAATGGATGGAAGGCTGGTTTGCATGATGGATTGGGCTACATTCACGACCCTTTGGTCACTTGGTGTTGGCTGAGTCTTTCCAGCATTTTTAGTTTTTGATGCCAATCTCATGTTGCCTGCTGGTTTTGATGGTTTTGGCATTCAGCACAACTCAGAACATACAGCACAAGTGGCTGCACAACTCAGCCGCTCTGTATTTGAGTTCAATTTGGGGCAGATGCATGTATGGTAATGAGAATTTATGATGTGAAAATAAACGGAGTTTGAAGGAAAATTAGGCTGTTGCTTAGCAACCAGGGGCCACCCTAGGCTGGAAAGAACTTTTGAGTTTAATATTAAGCTGGACCCAGCAAAACTGGACAGCACAAGGGAGCAGGGAGCAGACTTCCAAAAGAACAAAAGAGAGTCCAGAAACCAGGGAAAATATGGGCGGAATTTTACGGCATTGCTTGGCCCGAAACCATAAAATTCAGCCGAGGTCAACGGACCTTTCCATGGTCTGCCTGCCGCACCCCCCCCACCTCCCCCTCCCCCTCCACCCATCCCCACTCCGATTCCCGTGGCTGGCAGGGCAGTGAAATTCCAGCTTATATGTCTGAGGAAGCCAATTATGTTGAAGGAACAAAGAACAAGAAGTTGAACAAAGCCCAGTTAGGTGAAGCAAAAAGCAGAGAAAGTGCTCTGAGTTAAAGAGACAGAACCAGATTCGTAGTGAGAAAGCAAACATCTGAGGTTAATTAAAAGTTTGATGCCATTTACTACAGCCCTTAAGAAGCAACAGTATTCTGTTGGCATGATTGAGTATCTCAGATATAGTGTGGAAGCTTGAATATACGTGATAATCCAAGGCAGAAGAATGTTGAAAGGTGAGATTGAATCGTGGAAGCGGATCCTTGGTGAAGACATCTGAGAGAAACCATTGTTTGCGAGAAGGTTATAAGTGTGTTTTTCAACAGTGTAGTTCTGAAACACTGACGCGTAAGCCGGAGTTCCAGTGAGACCAGTTGACTCACAGTGTGATAAGCATCAGGGGGGCTTTGATGCAACATCCACAGAGGTGAAATTGGGTGGCATCTGCCACTTGGTTTCAAAGTGTGGTGTGTCTGACCACATTTTGCTTATTGGTTTGCATGGACTATATACTTACTGAAAACTTTAGAATTGAAGATATTTTATCACTTGCGTAATCCTTCTAAATATGTGGTGTATAGATAGAGTATAATATGAGAAAATGTGGACTTGTCCACTTAGGCAGGAAGGATAGAAAAGCAGCACATTATATAAATGGAGAGAGATTGCAGAACTCTGAGGAGTCCTGGTACATGAATCAGGAAAGGTTGTGCAGGTATAGCAAGTGATTATGGCAAAGGGAACATTGTCGTTTATTGCAAGGGAATGGAATATAACCATTGCAACAAAACTAGCCGTGCTCAGGAACGGGGTTTTGCGGATACTGGGCTGGAGCTCCACCATTTTTTCCGCCACAGAATTGGCGCGGACGAGGGTCCGACAACGGAAATCTCCATTGGCCTTGAGCGGGAATTTCCGGTGTTGCCCGAGCGAGGCCGTAGTAATCCTGCCCACTGTATTTTCTTAATTTTCACAATGATGCACTATCAATCAAGCAAAGACTAGTTTGTATGCAAGAACAAATAGGCTTTTATTAGCAAAAGACTTGGAGCACACCCTTGCCGCTGAACTGGTCCAGACTGAGGCAAGGGGGTGGGGAGCAGTTGCCTTTATACCTGGACCAGGGCGGGAGGAGTCCCGGGCAGGGGCGTCAGGGACGTGTCCAGGCATGTCACACACACACAGGCATTAAGCTAACAGTGGTTTACCACACACAACAAATCCCTCACTTCTTTAGCCAGCTTGATATTTTCTCCCAGTACCTGTAACTCTTTCCACAATCTCAACTTGCAACCAAGAAAAGCAGTTGCTTATTCATGAAGAAAATAGCTGAAATCGCAATCGAGATTACTGCTTCCTGCTCCTTCGCATCCTCCGATACTGCAGTGAAGCGTTTGGTCCCAGTTACTCTACTGCTTTAAGATCACTTTTCTTAAATGTGAAAATAATTTTCGGAATATTTTTCCTGTTCCAAGGAGGGAATAATTAACAGACATTTGGACTTTTGATAAACTTGCATTCGGCTGACTTCAAAATGAGCAACATTTCTTAATAAGCGTACATCTGTTTTTTATTAATTTCTGTTCTGTTGGTTGCCATGCAGTACGCATATGTGCATATTTTGAGGGCTTTTAATGTATATCAGAATACATAAAAAGCAGGGAGAGATTAGATTGCCAAAAAGCTAATAATTGCCAGAACAAAGGAGACATAGGAACCATATAACATGAAATAAAAATGTGGACCCATTAACTGTGGAACTCCTTAATAGTTCAATGGGTAAATGAAGTGTGTGATGTCTTACTGATCCATTCAGACCAGGACAGCGCTAGGTCTGATTCCTGACAGTGCTGCATCGGCTGATTACAGCTGGAACAGCAATGAGAGTTTCATACTTGGCACTAACATTGCTGGGATTTGGAAATGAAAAATCAATGAAGCATCCAGCTCTTGTGTACTTACATGAACTTTAGATCCAGCTGTGATGGCCCTCAAGATGAAAGAGCTTATCCACAGCCACTATCCACCCTCACACAGGAAACGTGAGCATGTGGATAAAACAATGAAGGATGGCTCGTCCACACTGACCCACTCGCTTCACCCTATACCTCTCCCCTTGCCCCGCCCCATTACCCCTGCTCGCAGAGGGGGAAGAGGAACGATTTGCTCAAAGGGGGAAGAATTCCTTTCTTTACATAAGAGCAGTAGGTGGAAAATGACAATTAATACTCTTCAGTGGGGCATTAGAATCACAGAATCTCCACAGTGCGGAAAGAGGCCATTCGGCCCATCGAGCCTGCACCGACAACAATCCCACCCAGGCCCTATCCCCATAACCCCACGTACTTACCATGCCAATCTCCCTGATACTAAGGGGCAATTTAGCACGGCCAATCCACCTAACCTGCACAACTTTGGAATGTGGGAGGAAACTGGAGCACCCGGAGGAAACCCACGCAGACACAGGGACCATGTGAAAACTCCACACAGAGTGCCATCCGAGGTCAGAATTGAGCCCGGGTCCCTGGCGCTGTGAGGCGGCAGTGCTAACCACTGTCCCGTGCTGCCCACTGTGCTGGTCTGCCCTGAAGTTATATGAACCCCAGCCATATTCATATTTACAAATAGTGAACAGAGGAAATTGTATTTAAGTCTAAAATAGTCACCATGAGTGGCACCAAAAAGTTACATTATAAGATGAAATAACATTAATTAGAAATATTGCACTGTTGCAACTCCGTATGGAAGACCCTTGTGTAGAAATAGTTAAAGGTTTGGTTTTTAAAAGCTTTGAATATGGCTTGTTATTCCAGATATTTCTCAATTGGTATCACAGAAGGTCCTGTTCTTGACTGTTTCTGGAGGACCTCAGCACGTAACCTAGGATGACACCTCTGTACTTGTCGGAGGTCACGCCTTTGGGATCAGGTATCCAACAGAGCCCATCTTGTCCTCGTAGGAAAAAGAACCAAAGAGTTCTTCCAGTTCCCTGGTCAACAACTGTCTTTTTTTATTCTTGGGACATGGGCGTTGCTGGTTGGCCAGCACTTGCTGCCCATTCCTAGTTGCCCTTGGAGGGCAGTTGAGAGTCAACCACGTTGATGTGGCTCTGGAGTCACATGTAGGCCTGACCAGGTAAGGAGGGCAGATTTCCTTCCCTAAAGGATATTAGTCAACCAGATGGGTTTTTCTGACAATTGACAATGGTTTCATGGTCATTAGTCGATTCTTAATTCCAGATTTTTAAAATATTGAATTCAAATTCCACCATCTGCCGTGGTGGGATTTGAGCCCGGGTCCCCAGAACATTAGCTGAGTTTCTGGAGGAATAGTCTCGTGATAATGGCACTAGGCCATCGCATGTCCCTTCAACCACTGAAAGGGCTTACTGGAGGAAAATTGAAGTTGTATTGCTTGGTATCAGTGGAGAGGTAGCGACCAAGAATGCAGATGGTAGTTCTCATTAACCTCAATAATGCAACCAGCACCATTTTCAAAGAGGACTACAACTGGATGCTAGATGGTGCATTACCAACATGTACATCTACAATACTGCTTCAAAAATACACATTTATTTTAGGTTTGCCAACATGGAGAGGTCGAGATACCTATTTTGATGAGATATGCTTTGTATTGTGTGAATTTTGAATGGACAATGAAAATGCACATTTTTATTTTAAGCTGTGGAAGTTGTCAGGCAGTTCCAGCCTATCCATCATTACTTCAGCAGAGGAGTTGCACAAACCCAATGCAACGTTTTTGTCGGTGAAATTGTCCTCGGGTGGTAAAGCACAGCAGACAATAAACAACCAACTGTTATTTTATATCCCTGCTGGGTTTCTTATCCATCGACATGAGAAAAAATGTTTTCCCACTGCGAATAGTTTGGGTCCGGAATGCACTGCTTGGAAATGTTGTGGAGGTAGATTCAACCGAGGCATTCCAGACGGCATTAGATGATTATCTGAATAGAATCAATATGCAGGGGTATGAGGAAAAGGCCTAAATCATGACGTCCATTTGGAGAGCCGGTGCAGACACGATGGGCCAAATGGCCTGAACAATTCTGTGATCCTGACTTAAACTATCACCATCCTTCTCTTTAATTTATAAGTTGGAGTAAGTTTCGTTATATTTTAATTGTCTACACTGGAAGGTTTCCTTTTGAATCAACAAAGTGCAGTCTCTAAAACCCACCAACCAAGCATTTTTTAAAATAATTCATGGGATATGGGCATTGCTGGCTGGTCAGCATTTATTGTCCATCCCTCGTCAACCAGGCCAGACCTAGTAAGGACGGCAGATTTCCTTTCCTAAAGGACATTGGTGAGCCTTTTTATTCATTCGTGGGACATGGGTGTTGCTGGCCAGCATTTATTGCCTATCTAACGTTGCCCTGGATGGAATTAATGGCCATTAAAGGCCATTTCCAACCCAGCCTCAATTTTTTGGCTGAGGGCTGACAGCTTAGCTGGGAAATGCATCAATGAACAGATCTGGACCCCAGGCAGTAAGTGGCGGGGGACACTCCATCAGAAGCCTCCTCCTGATTAGAGGCACCCTTCCCTTAAAGCCCAGTGACCTCTAGATTTCCCACCCGCACCCACCTTCCCCAGGGGCCCCGTTCACCCCCTCACATTCCTCCAGGCCTTTCCTACCCACCCGACCCAGCCCCTGAACTTATTTGGGCATGCAGTTTCTGGGACTAGCCTCTGGAAGCTCCTTGTAGTTCCTCCTCCAGCCACTGTAGCGCTGTTGTTGGAGAGACCAGAGAGATGCTGGCCAATTGGAGGGAGATAATGGCCAAGTGATATTATCCACTATTAGGATATTAATCCAGAAACTCGGCTAATGTTCTGGGGACCCAGGTTCGAATCCCGCCATGTCAGGTGTTGAAATTTGAGTTCAATAAAAAATATCTGGAATCAAGAATCTACCGATGACCATGAAGCCATTGCCGATTGTTGAAAAAACCCATCTGGTTTGCTAATGTCCCTTTAGGGAAGGAAATCTGCCATCCTTACCCGGTCTGGCCTACATGTGATTCCAGAGCCACAGCAATGTGGTTGATTCTCAACTGCCCTTCCCCTGCAAGCCAATAAGTTCAAGGGCAACTAGGGATGGGCAATAAATGCTGGCCAGCCAGCGACGCCCATGTCCTTTGTTTCATCTGTAGTTAATTGCCTTCCATCATCTTATACCTCTGAGAAAAAGTTTCTCCAAATCTCTGCCCTAAATCTCTTACATTTTATCTTATAACTCTGCTCCCCCGTTCTGAGTAACAATTGTCATAGGTTTGGAAGGTGCAACCTTGCCAAGTTCTTGCAGTGCATTTTGTAGATAGCACACACGGCTGCTACAGTGCTGGAGGGAGTGAATGTCTGTGGAAAGGGTGCCAATTATGCTGGCTGCTTTATCCTGGATGGTGTCCAGCTTCTTGAGTGTTGTTGGAGCTGCACTCATCCAGGCAAGTGGAGAGCATTCCATCACACTTCTGACTTGTGACTCATCTGAAAAGGAAGATGGGATTTTGGTTTAACATCGCACCCAGAAGCCAGAACCTTGAACATATAGGGTTCTGTCAGTACTTCATTGAATTGTCAGCCTAGATTTTCTATTTTCAAGTAAAGCAAGTCCTGGTGTGAGAGAACCAGCAGCATTTTAATTCATAGATGAGTTGTATCAACAAAAGTTACAAGTAGACAGCTCTTGGCAAAGCCAGCCTCCCCTCAACAATTGATTTTTATGCAATGAAGGACCAAGGAGGCAAATCAAAAGCTCAAAGTTTCAACTAATGTACATTCCTATTTTTTTTACATTTAAAGTAAAGTTTATTTCTAAGTCACAAGTAGGGGGGTTAGGTGGACTTTTATAAAGCCTGTGTTTAATTTAATGCTCCAGAGAATGGTAACAAGAAGCATATTTGCAATCACAATGCACTCAATTGTATCTCAATTAGGGTTGTCAGAGCCCACCGGCTTACATTAACAGTGCAATGAAGTTACTGTGAAAATCCCCTAGTCGCCACACTCCGGTGGCTGTTTGGGTACACTGAGGAAGAATTTAGCACGGCCAATGCACCTAACCAGCACATCTTTCAGACTGTGGAAGGAAACTGGAGCACCTGGAGGAAACCCACGCAGACACAGGGAGAACATGCAAATTACACACAGACAGCGACCCGAGCCAGGAATCGAGCCCAGGTCTCTGGCACTGTGAGGCAATGGTGCTAACTACTGTGCCACTGTGCCGCCCAATTACTTATATATTGCAAGCCATGCCATTATTGTTATCTTCCTCTGATGTTTTGGTATAATTTAGTTCCGGGGGATAATATAGGAATGCTTAGTTGCAGAATCGCTTACTTGGACGTTCATCACATTCAAATCTACAACTAAAAGCTTGTTATACAAACATCCTGCAGTGCAGAAGGAGGCCATTTAGCTCATCGAGCCTGCACCGGCTCTCCGATAGAGCTCCTTACCCAGATCCACGCCAGCCCTATTCCTCTTACACCACGTATTTACCCAGCTTAAGCTCCTAACCTATGCATTTTGGGATACCTAGGGGCAATTTAACTGTGGCCAATCCACCTAACCAGCACGTCTTTTGGACTGTAGGAGGAAACAGAGCAGGAAACAGACACAGATACGGAGAGAATGTACAAACTCCACACAGTCACCCAAGGCTGGAATTGAACCCAGGTCCCTGGCAGCTGTGAGGCTGCAGTGTTAACCACTGTGCCACCATGCCCTACTACCACTGCAATGAACAGGCCAGCTACATTTTTTCTGACAGAAATATGACAGCCTTAATTGAGATACAATTGACTGTATTTCAAGAAGAAATATAAACCATAATTTATAAGACCGGGATAGGAGATGAAACAAAATGTAATCGTAAATATATGATTGTGATTGCAAGTATGCTTCTTGTTACCGTTCTCTGGAGCATTAAATTAAACACAGGTTTTATAAAAGTCATCTCCAAAATCTCATGATTCTGTGAGCCCAGGTATTGTTTTAGTTGTATTGAAAAACCATCAAAGTGTTCGAAAAGAAACCAAATTCACATCAGGTTGAAAGAAAGGTTGGAACTGCAAGTATTGAATAATTTCAGTTTTAGTTAGACAATTCAGAATGGCTCTGAAAGTTAATGTCGAATTCTAACCATTCTCTACATAATGTTTACTAGATTGTCTTTTAATTCTTTAAGGTATATGTTGCATTTCCACAGGACGACATGTGGAAGACCAAAAGCTGTACAATATAGAGACAGCTAAGCAATCTCGCAATGGTCAGGTCCAAGTTGCTTACATTCCAAGTTGTAAATGGTGATGGATAACAGAGCAATAATTGGGAGAAGGAGGAGGAGACCCCAGGACCCCATAAGGAACCCTGTCCTCAAAACTGGTAGAGAACAATTACAAAAGGCATTTGCAGCCATCTTCAGCCAATGGTGCCAAGTGGATGTTCATGCATAATCTCCTCCTGATGCCCCTGATGTCATATCTGTACAGTAAGAAGTCTCACAACACCAGGTTAAAGTCCAACAGGTTTATTTGGTAGCACAAGCCACAAGCTTTCAGAGTGCTGCTCCTTCATCAGGTGAGTGGGAGTTCTGAGTGGGACTTCAGAACTCCCACTCACTTGATGAAGGATCAACGCACTGAAAGCTTGTGGCTTGTGCTACCAAATAAATCTGTTGGACTTTAACCTGGTGTTGTGAGACTTCTTACTGTGCCCACCCCAGTCCAACACCAGCATCTCCACGTCATGTCATATCTGTAGCCAATGAGCTATCGTCTAATACAAAAAAGTCCAAGCAAGAAAAGAACACTACTATGGTTTGATGGGAAATATGGTCAACTTCAGGACAAGAGGTTTTTCAACTCCAGGCTGAGTATGTGAACAGATCTGTTTACCTGCAACAAATGGCCTTGGTTTTACAAAGGGTTATAAAGTAAGCAGGATAGTGGACCTGGTTGTTTTCAAGGGGGAAGCTGCAGCAACATATCGATGATAATAAAGTCATTCTATTCAATCAAATGGACAGAAATCAAATACAAATGGAACCAGAAGTGATCAGTAGGTTTAAGACACTGCCCTAAGGTCAGGTAGCTGCAACAAACCAATTTGGATGATTGGTCTCAGGGATAAATATTGGAGTTTTGAAAATCAGAATCAGAAGAGAAAAGAAAAGAACCACAGAACAAAAGAAGAGAAAGCTCAGGTTTGATGAAGTCTGATCTCTCTCCATGTTTGGCCAGCATGAGTGGTTAAAGACACCCCTACAAGTCCATTAGTTAAGTATAAATAGTTAAAATATATATATTTTTACTTGTTATAGTAGATTTATAGGGGAATAGAAGCTTGTGATTTGTGATACAGTGTAAGAGAGTCAGCCCTGTAGTAGTCATAAGTATTTAAAGTTTTGTTACATTTTCCTAATTGTAAGTTGATTTAAGGATAAAGTTTTTCTGCCCATCATTTAAAGAGCAGGGGTCTCAGTTAGCATATCAGAGATGCAAATCTTCAGTCAATTCAATTTACATCACATAATATGAACAGCTAAGTGCACTGGAGGCAACAAAAGCTAAAGGCACTGACGACATCTCAGCTGTAGTGTTCTGGGATTAGCACTGCCCCTAGCTAAGTTGTTCCATGGCAATTTCAATACTCGCGTCGATCTGTGAAAAATTGCCCAGGTGGATTGTGTCCACAAAAAGTCAACCTAAATTCATTATTGCCTCATCAACCTGCTCCCAATCACCTGAAAAGGAATATAAAGTGCTGTCAACAATATACTCACTCACCACTAACCTGGTCACAGACTCTCAGTGTGAATTCCAGAGGCAAGACGAGAATTACTGCGCTTGATATCAAAGCAGCTTTCAATCAGGTATTATATCAAACAGCCCCAGTTAAAACTAAAGTCAATGGGAATCAATGGGATAATTCTTAACTGGCTGGTATCATACCAAGTCATACTGGACTTTAACCTGGTGTTGTTAAAACTCTTACTGGTATCATACCAACCCAGAGGAAGATGGTCGTTGTAGTGGGAAGCCAAGCATCTCAGTCCGAGGACATCACTGCAGGAATTTCTCAATGTAGCTTTCGATCATCAGCTGCTTCATGAATGACAAAGGTGATTAAGAAGGCATATGGCATGCTTGACTTCATCGGCCGGCGCATTGAGTACACGAGTTGAGAAATCATGTTGCAGCAATATAAAACCTTGGTTAGGCCACATTTGGAATATTGCGTGCAGTTCTGGTCACCTCACTACCAGAAAGACATGGAAGCTTTGGAGAGGGTGCAAAGAAGGTTCACCAGGGTGTTGCCTGGTCTTGAGGATGTTGACTAAGAGGAAATGTTGAATAAACTAGGATTGTCTTCACTGGAAAGACGAAGGCTGAAGGGAGACCTGATAGAGGTCTACAAAATAATGAGAGCCATAGACAGGGTGGATAGTCAGAGGCTTTTCCCCAGGGTGGAAGTGTCAATTACAAGGGGGCACATGTTCAAGGTGAGAGCGGGAAAGTTTAAAGGAGATGTGCAGAGAGCGGTGGGTGCCTGGAACGCGCTGCCAGCGGAGGTGGTGGAGGCAGGCACATTAGCAACATTTAAGAGGCGTCTGGATGGGTACATGAATAGGCAGCGAATAGAGGGATATGGACTGAATAAGGGCAGAAGGTTTTTCTTAGTTTAGTTAGGGCATCATGATCAGTATGGGCTTGGAAGGCCAAATGGTCTGTTTCTGTGCTGTATTTTTCTTTGTTCTTTGATTTTTGACTTGTCTCCTATCTTAAGGGTAGAAGTGGCATTGTTTGATGATGATTGCACATGTTCAACTTCATTTGTAATTCCTCAGATAATGAAAGATTCACAACAAGACCTGAACAATATTCAGACTTGGGCTGAGAATGGCAACTAATATTTGCACTATACTATTAACAGGTAATGACCACCCCCAATAAAAAAGAATCTAACAACCTTCTCTTGACCTTACATGACATTACCATTATTTGAAACCCCATTATCAATATTCTGGGAGTCAACATCTCAACTAGACCAGCCAAGTGAATGCTTTAGCCTTTAGAGCAGGTCAAGGCATTCTGTGCAAAGTAGCTCACCTTCTGGCTCTCCAAAGCCTTTCAAACACCCGCAATGTACAAGTCACAATTGTAGGACATTCTTAATTGTTTGGATCGGTGCAGCTAGAACAACGCGAAATACACCTCTTACCATCCTAGAGCAGATGCCCAAGTTTTTGGTAAGATCCTGTTAGGAGCCAATAACATTTTGTTAAAAGTAGACAAGTTTGAGATTGAAGATGCTTTTAAGAGAATAAAGCCACAAGATTCCATAGATATTGAACAAACAAAAATAATCTTTTCAATAGGTCAAAAAGATAAAACAATTTTCAATATCTGTCTCATTCAGGACTAACATGAGGTATATATTAATTAACAGACTAACTATGTGTAGGAGGGAATGAACAAACTGAGACTTCCAAGACCATGTAAAACTTCAACAAAAACGGCTTTATTCAACATGCATGTGGGAGAGCAGAACTCATGGCTGTAACTACAGCTTGCTTCTGAGCTACTCTACTGAGCATTGGCTCTTACAGATTCTTATACTCCTTTCTTTACAAAGCATTACATTTACATCAGGTCATCATACTGTTCCTTTGAATTGGTTACAATTTTGTTTTTGATTACATTATACGGTTCCATTGTCTTGTGTGCTTCAGCTTTAATCATTTTCTGGACATCTCCTGGATACCTCACATGTGTAGATCTCTATCAGTGACCCCTCAGCCTCTGTCTTTCCAGTGAAAACAATTCTATGTGAGGTAATGCATTTTGGAAGGTCTAATAAAGATAGGAAATATACAGTAAATGGCAGAACCCTTAAGAATGTTGATAGGCAGAGGGATCTGGGTGTATAGGTACACAGGTCAACTGAAAGTGGCAATGCAGGTGGAGAAGGTAGTTAATAAGGCCTACAGCATGCTTGCCTTCATCGGCCGGGGCATTGAGTTTAAAAATTGGCAAGTCATGTTGCAGCTTTATAGAACCTTAATTCGGCATCACTTGGAATATAGTGTTCAATTCTGGTCGCCACACTGCCAGAAGGATGTGGAGGCTTTGGAGAGGATACAGAAAAGATTTACCAGGATGTTGCCTGGCATGGAGGGCATTAGCTATGAGGAGAGGTTGGAGAAACTTGGTTTGTTCTCACTGGAACGACGGAGGTTGAGGGGCGACCTGATAGAAGTCTAAAAGATTATGAGGGGCATGGACAGAGTGGATAGTCAGAAGCTTTTTCCCAGGGTGGAAGAGTCAATTACTAGGGGGCATCGGTTTAAGGTGCGAGGGGCAAGATTTAAAGGAGATGTACGAGGCAAGTTTTTTACACAGGGGGTGGTGGGTGCCTAGAACTTGCTGCTGGGGGAGATAGTGGAAGCAGATACGATAGTGGATTTTAAGGGGACAAATACATGAATAGGATGGGAATGGAGGGATATAGTCCCCGGAAGGGTAGGGGGTTTTAGTTTAGTTGGGCAGCATGGTCGGTGCATGGTTGGAGGGCTGAAGGGCCTGTTCCTGTGCTGTAATTTTCTTTGTTCTCACCTGTTCACAATATCAAAGTGTTGAGTTTGTCAAACTGATTTTGATGGACTGTTAATTGTCCCACCTCCTAGATATTTGATTACGTTTTCAGCGGCACAATGGTTCCTCGAGACATTTTGGAGCCTTGATAAGTGATATCAATTCTCATATAGTTGTTGTACCCTTGGAGTGATACCATCTGGGGTGTGACTGTTTTAGTGCCGTCTGAGATATAGTTATTCGTATTTTGTACTGTCTGCCTGCAGTGAGTGTGGATCCTACAGTGCTCTCTGTTTAACCCTTTCCATACATTCTTCTCCTGCTGCAGGCCACTGGGTTTTGCCCTACTACACTGTGTTTGAACACACCACTCTGCACAATAGCTGACAGATGAAACCTAGATGGATTCCGTGGATTACTCAATAACCCACCCTGATGCCAGGAAACTTCACGAGTTAACCAATCACATTAAAACTCTCATGAAAGATTCCAGTCTTCATCTTTGAGGATCTCACCTTGGAATGTCGCTTCAACTCAGATGGTGTTGATGATGGCATCACCCAGGGTTTCAATCTAATCTACCAAGATTCCATTTCCCTGGATTCCCAAGACTGCATTCCAGCATCAACTCCCAAACACAACTTCAGCTCTTCAACTGAGCAGAACCTGAATGTTTCAAAGGGTTACCATCACCCTCAACAGCCCACAGCCTGGAGTCACCAACCTTCTGTTGCCTTCTTAAATCTTCAGGGCTTCTCTTGAGCTCTCACCACTAAAAGTATGCTAACTGCAGCCCCTTTCCTGCTCAGAACCTTGTTTCCTGCTCCTTTTTTTCCTGAACTGGGACCTCTTGCTGTCCCCTGTCTGGGATACAGCACTGAATATGGTGCCCCGCTCCCAGTCACGTAAGTAGAGTTTTACACCATTTTCTTTTAGCACAGAAGCACTTGGCCTGTGTCCTCAGTCCAGAGAAACTCAGATGCTGTGGATGCGTGGCCCACTCCCCATCCATCAATGTCTGGAAACCCCAGGAACTGTCAACACTTGAAGCTTTTGCTCCACCTGCCAATCGGCCGGTGCAGTGGGCCGTGAAGTTCGCGCCCTTCGTGTGGTGCCCCTCAAGCAATAAGCTTCTGGTGACAGATAGTGACCTGTTGCAGGAGTCTTCCTCAGTGCCCCACAGCTGCGGGGGAAGAATTGGAATTGGGAATATATGCCACCCTTACCAACAATGCCCACACTCCAAGCAATGACTTAAAAAACACATTTATATACAATTTTGCTTTCTACAACTTGAGAGAATTGCATGTGGACAGTACTAATGCAGCTGCTGTGAACATTCTCTGAAATGTTGCAAAACCCACACCACTCGTGAAACTGGGGCATCAGTTACATCATTTTAGGCTCATGCTTGATGCTTATTATTGCAGTCAAATTATACCGATTTCCAGAAAAAATAAGCTTTGTTTAGATATGATTAATTTAGCCTTATTCCATACTTGAACATCAAACATTTTTTTTAATCTAGAGAAGTATTTCCTCATAATTGGCTTCACATGTTCTACTTTGGCTCAGACCCACGGTGCAAGATTCATAGCTCAAACAATTCAGCACAAAATGAAGAAACAACAGAAATGGTCTTCAAGAATACACCCTCAATATTTATGAGTTCTTTACCACAACAAACAAAAGTGATCGTCAGTTTGTAGGTTTCCAATTGGATACTTGTCCATTTTGTTACAACACCTTTGGGACTGCACGGTGGCACAGTGGTTAGCACTGCTGCCTCACAGTGCCAGGGACCTGGGTTCAATTCCCGGCTTGGGTGACTGTCTGTGCGGAGCCTCCACGTTCTCCCTGTGTCTGCGTGAGTTTCCTCCGGGTGCCCTGGTTTGCTCCCACAGTCCAAAAGACCCGTGCTGGTTAGGTGCATTGGCCATGCTAAATTCTCCTTCAGTGTACCCAAACAGGCAATTGAGTGTAGCGACTAGGTGATTTGCACAGTAACTTAATTGCCGTGTTAATGTAAGCCTACTTGTGACTAATAAATTAACTTTATCTGCCCTCATCCACCTCAGTTTCTTGTGCCCGAGTGCATTGAAACATTTTTATCTTGATTGACTCTTTGGCTCAATTCCAATCTTCTTCCAGCCATATAGGATATCAATGTGACTTGGGCAGTAGCTTTAAATGGGTGACAGTGAATCTGGAACCCAGTTAGCGATTCAACCAATTTTTGGCCTGGGTTTTAAAAAAAATGGGCTGCTGATTTGCCATCATCAAATTTTGTGCTCTGGCCAATGTCGAATATGTAGCCTTAAGCCTCTTCAAATACTCTCTGTTCCTCCAGTCTTCGCCCAATTGCTGCCAGTCCCCTCCTACATTCACCAATTCTGATGATTCACAGACACAGATAGACATACATTTATATACTACTTTTCATGACCATGTGATGTCCCAAAGAACTTTAAAGCAATGGAATACTTTTGAAATGCAGTCACTGTTGTCATGTAAGAAGCATGTTCGCCCACTTGCACACCACAAACTCCCACAAACAGCAATATAATACTGACCAGATTATCTTTGTCTTTGTGATGCTGTTTGAGGGATATATTTTGGCCAGGGAACCAGGGATTCCATCCCCTGTTCCTCTTTGAAATAGCATCATGGGAGCTTTGATGCCTGTCTGAGAGAACAGATGGGGCCTTGCTTTTGCATCTCATCCAAAAGACTGGCACCCTGTGAGTTCAATACTCCCTCAGATGCACTGGGGTGTCAGCCTCGAGTGGACTTGAACCCATCACCTTCTGGTTTAGGGGCAAGGATGCCACCAGTTGAGTCACAATTGACACTCCTTCTGTACTTAATTCATCAAGTATCTAAAAGAACATTGCAAAAGATTTCAAAATGGCCTCAACAGAAAGTGCAGTGATATTTAAATTTTCCGCATTGATCATGTTGCAGTCTGAGGTGCTGCAATTATGATACATGTATTTTACACTGTATACATTCAATGGGAGCCTGAGGAGTTCTGTACCATTTCTCAGTGCACTGTGGCTGAAAGGTCTTAGACAGCGACCTTTCCCCATTGAGCCTCTGTGGCAGTTGCCCCAAGCTTTAGTGCGTCCCTCAGCATGTAGTCCTGGGCTTTGGAATGTGCCAGTCTGCAACACTCGGTCGAGGACAATTCTTTGCACTGGAGGACCAATAAATTATTCCCGGTCCTTTGGAATTCCCTTTTTCAATTAAATAGAGAAACATAGAAACTAGAAACAGGAGTAGGCCATTCGGCCCTTCGAGCCTGCTCCGCTATTCATTATGATCACGGCTGATCATCAAATTCAATATCCTGATCCCCCTCTTCCCCCCATATCCCTTGATCCCTTTGACTCCAAGAGCTGTAGAAACATTGTCAACAATCATTGTCATCTTTATTTGCTTTTAATGGCCTCTTTAAGACTTTTTTTTGATTGTGCCTGACCTGGGTCCCATCCCTCTTTTTCGTTATCACCATCCAACTAAGTGTCCATTTATCCTAGAACCGTAGAATCCCACAGTGCAGAAGGAGGCCATTTGACCCATTGACTCTGCAGCGACCACATCCCACCCAGGCCCTAGTCCCCCGACACTAAGGGGCAATTTAGCATGGCCAATCCACCTAACCCGCACTTCTTTGGACTGTGGGAGGAAACCAGAGCACCCGGAGGAAACCCAAGCAGACACAGGGAGAATGTGCAAACTCCACACAGACAATGACCCAAGCCAGGAATCGAACCCGGGTCTCTGGCGCTGTGGGGCAGCAGTGCTAACTACTGTGCCACCGTGCCGCAATTCTAGATATCGTGCTCCATGAACAAAAGTCTTTAGGTAAAAAAGCTGTTGTTGATTTGGCTGCAAAGTTTATTTCCTTCCTAACGGTAAGTCAAGAAATGTTTTTCATACTGTAGTGGAAGAACAAATATCTTACATCTTTCCACATGCTAAGAGGTAATAGGATGTTATAAAACTTATAACATAAAACAGATACATTTGTTAACAATTATAAGCATCAATTTATTAATTTGACAATTTGCAATCATATTTACAAGAAAGCAGAATGAGAAGGCAACCAAGATATAAAATGACATGTTCACATTTCCAAGTGATTCTCAGTATGATATTCCTGAATGGGTCAATTTTCATGTTGATTGATTGACTATCAACATGAATTTCCTGCCCATGGAGTGGTCCTTTGATTGTGGCGCCGACCTGTTAAACGTCTACCTTCCTCTCAACATTGTTTTTGCACCATTTGTAACAGCAATGTTTGTTGGAATCTGCCACCCTTAATATTAACTTGTCAATTCTTGGGAAGAATTTATTGCCCTCCCCATTAGCGAGTTTGGTGGCAGAGAGGGAGGCATTTGACCAGGCGGAAGGGTGATGGGCAGGGATTGTGCCACCTTCCCACCTGCACCCCGAGTAAGTCTGTAAGAGGGAAAGCTTCTAGACAGCCTTCCTGACTCATCATCATCAATTGGTGCCCCCTTTCAAGGTGCCCACATAAGGGCCTCATCCTCCTGCTGCTGAGATTGACTCAGCGGTGGGCAGTGGACTCACCATGTTGGGTGCATAAAAAGCAAATGCATAGAGGATTGCTTGCAAGCCCTCCAGCAGGAGACCTATTTGGCCCATTGAGTCTACTCGGCCATTCTATGAGATCATGACTGATCTGATATCATAGAAGTCCTACAGTGCAGAAGGCCCATCGAGTCTGCACTGACAACAATCCCACCCAGGCCATATCCCTGTAACCCCACATATTTACCCTGCTAATCCCCTTGACACTAAAAGGCAATTTAGCATGGCCAAGCCACCTAAGCTGCACATATTTGAGTGTGGGAGGAAACCGGAGCACCCGGAGGAAACCCACGCAGACAGGGGGAAAACGTGCAGACTCCACAATCCTCAACTCCACTTTCCCACCTTATCCCCTTGATTTCCTTACTGATTAAAAAGCTGTCTATCTCAGCCTTGAACATACTTAAGGACCCAGCCTCTACAGCCCTCTGCGGTAAAGTATTCCAAGATTCACTACCCTCTGAGAGAAGAAATTCCTCCTCATCTCTGCCTCAAATTGATGACCTCGGATCAATTTAATGAACCTTCTCTGGACTGCCACCGGATCTTTCCTCAGATAAGGGGCCAAAACTGTTGACATTATTCCAGGTGTGGTCTAACTACTGCCATGGATAGTTCTAGCAAGGCTTCTCTGTTTTTATACTCCATTTCCTTTGAAATAAAGGCCAGTACACTGATGTGCCTTTCATATTACCTGATTCTGAAAACTTTCGAATGGAAATAAAGGTGAATAATAGGCTGGGTATTCATGAATCCATAAATTTCTTAGTGTTGCACTTCCATAGTTTATTCATGATGCTTACTGTTTATCTCACCTTGCAATTTTTTAATAAGTTATTGATGGTTTATTTTTACCTTCCCCATTCTACTTGATGTCACATCAGCTCAGGTTTGAGTTGACTCTTTGTTGCCTGCCCTATTCTCACTCTTGCCAATCCAATTTTATGCATTGATTCCTCTTGCCAGTTCTAGCTCAATGCTCTGTTTATTGTGGCACCCTTGACACATGTGATGTATGACCTTGGATTCCTGCCAGCATTAATCCTACATCATGCTATGAAGGGGCGATTTTAACCCCACATACAAGGCAGAAATTGTGTGGATGAGTAGTTAAAATCACCAAGGTTATTTATCCATCCTCAGGTCACCTGGATGCAATGTAATTTTTACGTTGGCATTCAGATCCTGCGCGGATCAGCTGGTGGGGGTATCCACAGACATCTTCAACCTCTCTTTACAACAATCTGAGGTTCCTATCTGCTTCAAGAAAATAACGATCATCCCAGTACCAAAGAAAAGCCAAGTATTGTGCCTTAATGACTATCGTCCGGTGACTCTGACATCCATCATTATGAAGTGCTTCGAAAGGTTAGTCATGGCACAAATCAATTCCAGCCCCCTGGATTGCCTGGATCCACTACAGTTTGCCTACTGCCGCAACAGGTCCACAGCAGACGCCATCTCTCTGGTCCTGCACTCAATCTTGGAACACCTAGATAACAAAGACACCTATGTCAGACTCCTATTTATTGATTCCAGCTCAGCCTTCAACACCATTATTCTATGAAACTCATCTCCAAACTCCATGGCCTGGGCCTCGGCACCTCCCTCTGCGACTGGATCAGGAACTTCCTAACCCACAAACCACAGTCAGTAAAGATGGGCAACAACACTTCCTCCATGATCATTCTCAACAGCGCCCCACGAGGATGTGTCCTCAGCCCCCTACTATACTCCTTATACACTTATGACTGTGTGGTCAAATTCCCCTCCAACTCGATTTTCAAGTTTGCTGACGACATTACCGTAGTGGGTCGGATCTCAAACAATGATGAGACAGAGTACAGAAGTGAGATAGAGAATCTGGTGAACTGCTGCGGCAACAATAATCTCTACCTCAATGTCAACAAAACGAAGAAGAATGTCACCGACTTCAGGAAGCGTAAAGGAGAACATGCCCCTAACTACATCAATGGGGACGAAGGAGAAAGTGTCGAGAGCTTCAAGTTTTTAGGGTGTCCAGATCACCAACAACCTGTCCTGGTCCCCCCCATGCCGACACTTAAGAAAGCCCACCAACGCCACTACTTTCTCAAAAGACTAAGGAAATTTGGCATGTCAGCTACGACTCTCACCAACTTTTACAAATGCACCATAGAAAGCATTCTTTCTAGTTATATCACAGCTTGGTATGGCTCCTGCCCTGCCCAAGACCACAAGGAACTACAAAAGGTTGTGAATATAGCCCAGTCCATCATGCAAACCAGTCTCTCATCCATTGACTCTGTCTACACTTCCCACTGCCTCGGCAAAGCAGGCAGCATAATTAAGGACCCTGCACACCCCGGACGTTCTCACTTCCACCTTCTTCCGTTGGGAAAAAAATACAAAAGACTGAGGTCACGTAGGAACCGACTCAAGAACAGCTTCTTCCCTGCTGCCATCAGACTTTTGAATGGACCTACCTTGCATTAAGTTGATCTTTCTCTACACCCTATCTATGACTGTAACACTACATTCTGCAGTCTCTTGTTTCCTTCTCTATGAACGGTATGCTTTGTCTGTATAGTGCGCAAGAAACGATAATTTTCACTGTATGTTAATACATGTGACAATAATAAATCAAGTCAAAATCAAATCAAAATATCTGGGACCAGATTGCAATTTTAACCCACCTGAGCAATTATGGCCCTAGACTTCCTGCCAGGTAGTAGCAAGTCAAAAGAGGGTTGAGATATGAAAAGATGCTGAAAACGCCACACAAGGAAAGATTAGGCCTCCCCATAATATTATTCCTGTGAGACCTTCCTGAAAGAACAAAAGAAAGACCCCAGAAAGAACAAAACAATGAAATGGAGAAACAAGAGTACTGGTCGGAACTGGTCTTGTATACTTCAAAATGGAACACTAGTAAAACCAGAATACCAGTTCAAACTATTTTTCCTTTGGTTGGCGGGCAGCTCTGAGTTGCCTGATGTTCCACGGGCCATTCCCATCCACCTCCTGCCCATTTGTTGCCAGGAATCAGTTCCAAATATTTCTGTTTGATGCAAAATTGCTGAGGCTGAGTTTAAACTCTCCCATTTCTGATACGCTAAATATATAATTGGCATATTAATGAGTTGAAATTGTCTGGGTCTGATTTCTGCTGCAGTGAGCGAGTTTCCAACTCACGTCATTGCCCACCCATCCAGAACTTGTCCGGAGTTACAATCCTGCCTTTTGACTCACCCGTCACTGCGTCTAGTGATACCAGACAGTGCAAGCATTTCCATCAAACTGTCAGCTCAAAAAAAGGTCAGAAAAGAGAAAATAGGATCTGCGCATCTCTTCTCTGGCTGTTCTTTCCAGTGGGTGGCATGGTGGCACAGTGGTTAGCACTGCTGCCTCGCAGTGCCAGGGACCCGGGTTCGATTCCAGCCTCGGATCACTGTCTGTGTGGAGTTTGCACTTTCTCCCTGTGAATGCGTGGATTTCCTCCGGGTACTCCGGTTTCCTCCCACACTCCAAAGATGTGCAAGTAAGGTGGATTCACTATGCTAAATTGCCCCTTAGTGTCAGGGGGATTAGCAGGGTAAATACATGGGGTTATGTGGATAGGGCCTGGGTGGGATTGTTGCCGGGACAGGCTTGATGGGCTGAATGGCCTCCATCTGCGCTGTAGGGATTCTATGATTCTTTATACAGACTGTCTTTGGGCTCCTCCACAAAGATGGCTAGTACAATATCTGTGCTCAACTGCTGCTGGTTCAGTTGAAGAAATAGAGATACAGAGAGGGAGAGCGAGAAAGAGAGAAAAAGAGATTAAGCTATTTTTATTTTTTGGCTGGTGAAACTCGCTGGCCAGCATCACCTGCTGGTGGAAAAGACCTCGCAATTTTGAATTCCTGGTCTCATTTAAATTTGGCAGGCAGGTTGTTGGTTGCTAAAGAGATAGCACAGTGGAACTCATCAGTTTAGGCCTCAAATTCAAGTCAAGGTGTGTGATATATATGTTGGGGCTTGGGGTGCGGACTACCCCTTTAAGAGTGCAGATCAGGTGACCCTGGGGCAATAAGTTCATCCCAGCGTGGGACCGTATTGAGCAGTCTTAGACCTGACTGTGAATCAGTGCAGACCTTAAATTAACAGCTCCCAGTGTTCAGGTTATCAAACCTACCTTGTGATTCTTTAGGCACCCATAGTCCATAGGGGCATACAAAATAAAGTGGTTACCAGCAGAGTAAGTTACAATGGTAAGAACCATATAGTTGTGCGGGCTCAGCCAATCTCAACTTAAAATTGCAACTGAGGTTCTGGTTACATAATTAGACACTAATTATAGAAACATACAAACATAGAAAAACTACAGCACAAAACAGGCCCTTCGGCCCCACAAGTTGTGCCGAACATATCCCTACCTTTTAGGCCGACCTATAACCCTCCATCCTATTAAGTCCCATGTACTCATCCAGGAGTCTCTTAAAAGACCCTATTGAGTTTGCCTCCACCACCACTGACGGCAGCCAATTCCACTCGCCCACCACCCTCTGTGTGAAAAACTTCCCCCTAACATTTCCCCTGTACCTACCCCCCAGCACCTTAAACCTGTGTCCTCTCGTAGCAGACATTTCCACCCTGGGAAAAAGCCTCTGAGAGTCCACCCGATCTATGCCTCTCAACATCTTATATACCTCTATTAGGTCTCCTCTCATCCTACGTCTCTCCAAGGAGAAAAGACCGAGCTCCCTCAGCCTATCCTCATAAGGTATGCCACTCAATCCAGGCAACATCCTTGTAAATCTCCTCTGCACCCCTTCAACCTTTTCCACATCCTTCCTGTAATGAGGCGACCAGAACTGAGCACAGTACTCCAAGTGGGGTCTGACGAGGGTCTTATAAAGCTGCATCATTATCCCCGGACTCCTAAACTCAATCCCTCGATTGATAAAGGCCAGCACACCATACGCCTTCTTAACCACCTCCTCCACCTGCGGAGCCAATTTTAGAGTCCTATGGACCCGGACCCCAAGGTCCTTCTGATCCTCTACAGTACTAAGAGTCTTTCCCTTTATATTGTACTCCTTCATCCCATTTGACCTGCCAAAATGGACCACTACGCATTTATCTGGGTTGAAGTCCATCTGCCACTTCTCCGCCCAGTCTTGCATCCTATCTATGTCCCTCTGTAACTTCTGACATCCCTCCAGACTATCCACATGTAACCATAATTTAGATATCCAGCTGTAGGGTCCCTTCAAAATGGAGCCAGTAATGGAACCAGCGAAGGTGCTGACCCCATTTTCAGGCAAAGCAAAGGCAATGAAGTTTGACCCCAGAGATTTTAACTGCAATAAAATACCTGTTATTCTAAAAGAGTGTCAATGGTCTAATTTCCTTCTGTATATTGATTAGCTTTCTGAAAGATATATTGAATTATTTATTAACATGTTAACAAAAGATCTTTCTAACGCAGAGAATCAGTCCAAAGATGTGCAGGTTAGGAGGATTAGCCATGCTAAATTGCCCCTTGGTGTCCCAAGATGTGCAGGTTAGGAGGATTAGCAGGGTAAATATATGGAGTTATGGGCTTGGGGCAGATGTTCTGTTGGAGGGTTGGTGCAGACTCGATTGGCCTCCTTCTGCACTGTCAGGATTCTTTGATTCTATGGGCGGAATTTTCCCGTCCCGGCCGCCATGGGAATCGTAGCGGGCGGCACACGAAACATGCAAAGGTTCGTTGACTTCGGGCGGGATTTTCCAGTCTTGGGGTGAGCGCGGCCGGAAAATCCCGCCCAAAGAGTTAGAAAGGACTTTTGCGAATATGTTCACAAAGAATTTAATTTATGTTTCAGAAAGCTAATCAAGGAAATGAACCCACTGCCATTCTTTTTGCTTGTGATGTCTCAGCTTCTTACCTCATGACAGGCAAGGGTTCTTTAAAAAGAATGAAAGTTGGGAGGCTGGCCTTGTGTGTACTGTACAAAATAACAGATGGTTATGAACAAATCACAGATGTGTCTGGCATCCTTTGTTAGTTTGGGACTTATATCTGTAGTCGTGGCTGCACCACGTTTGCACATTTTGAACGCCCGTAACATAGAACTACACACATCTCTGAAGCCAAAAACTGATCATCAGCTAAGTTGCCATCGTTACTTTGAGTTCAACATTTCTCAAATTGACTTGAACAAAATCATACAGTTTTATGAATAAACTTTGCAGGTCCACACTTATATTCCACATTCACGCAGACACGATGACCTTTTAAACATCGGTAACTTATGTGGTCTACATTCAGGCAACCACAACCTATCATTAAAAAATGGAAACTGTTCACGACTTGTTAACCATTGTACGGGCGGAAAAGCAATTTTTTTTTTTTCCGATGCCTAAAGTTATCTAAATTAGCGTGGAAAACTCAACACAAAAAAATGCTACTTCTTAATCCCTGCATTTAAAACTTCTCAAGGTATTTTTTTCGTTAAGAGCCTCCGATTAAAATGTAGCGTTAGTTGCAGCCATGCATTTGCCACATCAGCAGGAGATGGGGGAGTTTAAACTCGGTCCAGGCAACTTGGTGTAAGTCAATCAAAATTATCTGCAATTGAATGCCAGCCAGAAGCACAGATAAAAAGCAGCTGATACAAAGCTGGAAGCCATTTCCAATCGGTTCCATCAAATCAAATGCATTTTGTTACATTCTGCAAATATAATGTTTGTTTTACTTGTTTAATTGTTAAGCACTGTGGACGTTGATGATGATATCCTAAATCGTTCGACATAAACCTCGATTAGTCCCCCTAGTGGTTTCTCCCGCCCTTACTTTCCACAATACCCTTTGCTTAAAAAAACTAAAGTAAGAAGTCTAACAACACCAGGTTAAAGTCCAACAGGTTTATTTGGTAGCAAAAGCCACTAGCTTTCGGACAGCCTGTTCGTGGCTTTTGCTACCAAATAAACCTGTTGGACTCTAACCTGGTGTTGTTAGACTTCTTACTGTGTTTACCCCAGTCCAACGCCGGCATCTCCACATCATAAAAAAATAAAGACAGAGGAGCCACTTTGCCTTCAATTTGATCCAAAGGGAAGGTAGTGTCTGGATCAATCCCTACATGAGGCCCATGAAGGTTATACTGCAATACCTGCCCAGCCAGCTGATTTCCTCGTAGTTCAGCTCCGAGTATTAGAGTTGATATCATTTTTACAAACATTCAGGCCGGAATCTTAAGTTTAAGTTTATTTATTAGTGTCACAAATAGGCTTACATTAACACTGCAATGAAGTTACTGTGAAAATCCTCTCACCATTCATGCCGGCAGGATTTTCCCATCCCGCATCAGCGAATGGAGATTTGGATGAGCGCCAGATTCTCCGACCTCGCTGCGGTGGGACGTGGCCTGAATGGCCAGTCAGATCACGTCCTCACACTTTAAATCTTCTCTTCTTCTGAGAGACTCACTTGGGATGAAGGATGATTTGCTTCCACTTCTACTTTGTAGGTGGCAGGATGTTTGACCATTTCAGGGATGTTTTGAGGACATCCCCAGAACTTTTCCGCTGTGTTGCTGGAAGTCTCCACCTATGACCGAGTTGTGAGTGGAGCAGTTGCAACAGAAGTCTGGTGTCAGGCTTCAGAGCTATGCATGTCCTGCCCAGTGGAGCTGGTTTTGAGTGGTTTAGTGCCTCGATGCTGGGCAAGTTGTCTTGGGAGAGGACGCTGATATTGGACTGCCTTTCTTACCACGGGACTTGGAGGATCTTTGCCAAGGCACCTCTGGTGGTGTTTCTCCGGTACCCGCTGTAGGTTGGCCAAGCCTCCAAAGCATATAGGAGCGCAGAGGTCACTGCTGCCTGGTAAACGAGGACCTTTTGTCTCAGGTTTGAGATTCTCATGCTCAGATGCTCACTCCTTGTGTTCTTCAGCCAGCAATCATCACTGCCAACCTCCAGAGGAAATGGACTAGCCCAGACCTTTGCTTAGGCTTACACCCAATCTCATATTTGTTGCATGTAGAGTTTGGACCCAAGCTTATTCATGCCTATAATTCCTGGACTTGATGCCCATTATAACTGAGAAATACACAGTGCATTGGGTGTAACCTGCTGCTTATGTTAAATTCTTTACTGCACTCATTTTAATGAAGCATCTTGATTCATTGTAGGTCCTTTAACGGAGTGCAAATCTATGAACCATAGTTGAGGGTTAATAGGTTCAGGCTAAAAGTCCAGACAGCCTTAACCTATTGTTAGCACACAGTGGGAGAACGTTGGGTTGATGCTTCGTGGTGGGGGTCATAGTCCAAGTGGAGGTAGAGATTATTGTTGATGCACCAGTTCACCAGATTCTCTATCTCATTCCAGTACTCTGTCTCGTCATTGTCTGAGATCTGACCCACTACAGTGGTGTCGTCAGCAAACTTGAAAATTGAATTGGATTCGAGTTCGATTGAATGATACGTTCATTAAAACTTGTCTTTATACTACTGGATAAAACAGGTGAGAGTTGAATTCACTCAGCTATTTTGGTGGACACTGACCACTCACCTGATGAAGGAGCAGCACTCCAAAAGCTCGTGATACCACATAAACCTATTGGACTTTAACCTGGTGTTGTGGGACTTCTTACTTGGTGGACACTGTTAGCAGTCTGACAGAATGGCTCAATAATGGTAGTATCCAGATATACTGACCTTGGATAGGGCTTTCTTCATCTTGAAGGAGCTACACTCTGGTGTGTGAAGCCCTGGTGCTTCATCTGTCCACACAGGACCAAGCTGACGACTGGAGACCAGTACATCAATAAGATTGGCACTACAAAGATGAGTTCCATCTATGGAACTTTAGGACATAAGCAACAGGAGCACAAGCAGAGCATACAATCCCTCCGGCCTGTTCCTCAATATAATGCGATCGACTTAACTTCTGCTCTGCTTTCCTGCCCACTCCCCATATCTCTTGGTTCCTTGTCTATCTCAGCCTTGAATATAGTCAATGATGGAAACATCCACGGCCCTCTGGGACATGGAATTCCAACTGATTCACTGCCTTCTGAGTGAAGATACCATAGCTCTAAATCCCCTATCTGGAGACTGTGCCCCCTTGTTATAGATTCTGCAGTCACGGGGAGTAACCTCTCTGTGTCTATCATCTGAAGCCCTTCAGAATCTGGTATGTTTCAATGAGATCACCTCCTGTTTTTCTAAGTCTCGGAGAGTATTGGCCCAATTTACTCAACTTCTCAGCATAGGGCAACCCTCTCAACCCAGAAAAGCCCAGTGAATCATCACTGCACCACTCCGAGGCAAGTACATCCTTCCTTGTACATTGAGACCAAAACTGCACAATGCTGCAGTTGCGGACTCACCAAAACTCTATCCAATTATAGAAAGGCTTCCTCCTGTGCTCTTTATTATCAACGACTGGGGTCCTTAAGGCTCAGGCGGAGTGTTATTTTCTTTCAGGCTTTCAAATGGAATGGCCAGGTAGCATGGGATAATGGGAGATTCCAAACAGAGGCATGGACATGAGTTCTTGACAGACATCAGCCTATACTGCTCCTGAGATTTTCACAGTCCACTCAAAGGTGAGCTGGAGTGCAGCCTCACATCCATTACTGAGAGTTTCAAATGACTGAGTCCTGAAGAAATATCTAATACTGGGGATTGAGTTTGACGATGAAACACGAACACTTTGTCTGTGCGGACAAAAAACAAACAATGAAAACCCATTTTCAGGATGTCTATGGTTTGCCCAATCAATGAACGTGTCGGAGAATAAGCAGCTTTATAACCTCTCCTCTGAGGCACTTTGTGGCCAAAGAATGGTCATCAACCACGTCTTTAGTGGGTAGCCTTTGTCACTGAGGAGCCAATCCTGGATGCCCTGAGGGCCCTCAAAGATGTGGTGCCTGTGAGTGACTCAAAATGTACGAGTCATGGGACCTTCCAGAGTATCTGGCACATACCTGTATGATCTACTTCTGGTGATTGCAGACCAGCTTCACATTGAGAAAGTGGAAGCCTTTCCTGGTTCCGAATTGTCATGGCTGTGTCCAGGCTGCTCTTAAAGCCACATGTATGCAGTCGATGGTAAACTGCGCCTGAGAAAATCCAGAGATTCCTTCAAATCCCATTGTTTTGGCAAGCTGGCTAGTTGCATCTAAGGAGAATGGGATGTAATTGTGTGACTTGCTAAATAGGGCATCTATAATCTCTCAAATCCATTTGTGAGAAGATGCTTGAGAAATCCTGCAGTGATCTCCATTGAAGCACTGGAACGAGCCACTCAGGAAGAAGTTCAGAGCAGCCCTCACTTTTACAGACATTGGTTAATGGGGGGGCTCCCAAACTCTGCGGCACCACAGTCTCCCAGAGAATATGGCAGCTATGAGATATCACATCCCTGGATATGCGAAGGCATCTCCAGCACTGTCTCTCACTCATCTGGAAGTATGTGAGGCGTCTTCTGAAAACCCTTGGTCTTCTCAGACATTTCAGCTCACTGCCTCTATCAACCTCAGCCTCAAGGTTTTAAGGGGGTGAGGCTGTTCCTTTTGCCACCCGGCGGAGACAGGCCTTTCGTCTCCAGATTGCCAGAATGAAGGCAATGAAGGCCACCTTCCAGTCACTAAGTAGGGTCTCATTCTCAAGCCTATGGGGCACTTTTATCTCAGCGATTACATCCACTGAGTCCCTTGGAGTGCTATTACAGCCTACTGGAGCACCTCCCCAGCTGCCCCATCCCAAATGACACTTACATAACAGGCTTTGACACAGGGACTTGGACCTGACTGACTTTTCTCAGGTGAGTTTAGTCTCAGTCAGGGCACTGTCAGACTGTATCCTTTGGATTACACGACAGCCCCAATTTTCACCCCATGTGATGAGATTATTGTGGGAGAGGGGCCTTCAATTGTAACCTGCCAGCTGCACGGTTTAGAGGGTTCAGGGCTGTCCGGCAGATGGATTCTAATCCGCGGCCCCTTTTCAAATGGTTTCTTCAGAGACTCGGGATTTCCCATGGAAGGGACCAAGGGCCTTTGGAAGCCAATCCTACAATGGCCCCAGTTGGATTCATACTCCCACAAGAACGTGCAGCATGAAATAAAGCAGCAAATTGCCTAAATTGGTATTTGACTGTTGCTCACATTTATCAGCCATGCCTTTCTCCTCATTTGGTAAAGCAGAAATTAGTTGAGTGCCCCTCCAATTAGTCCAGAACTGCAGTAGCCGACTCCTCCCTCAAGCCCTAACAACCCTCCCCGGCAATGTTTCTCATGGTGGCGCGAAGATATTACAAATAGACCTGCTTTGAACACCCCCAACCCCCACCCCACCACCCCCTCCCGCGACAGTTGAAATCTCTCCCATTGTACCTGAGGATCACAATGTGCAGGTTTCCCTCCCTCCAATCCCTCTCCTTCCCCCTCTAATCCTTGATCCCATTCTTATAGTGATTGATACCCCCGTCCTTCTCCTCCTCCCCCCGCCACTCCCACCCCCCCACCGCCGAACCATTTGATGTCGATGCCCCGATGCCTCATGTAGATTTGATACCTCCCCACTTTCAGGCCCATTGTAATGTGACTTACAGAGATGATACGATCCAGTGCCCCCCCCCCTTACATTAATGTTTCCCAACCTACCGGCTGCTGATGCCTCCCCTGACTGTCGGCGTGCCATCTGCAGCCCAGTATCAAACCAGGAGTCCCCAGGACCAATGTGTGTGAGGGATTGACTACACCATGCTGGGCACAACTGATACAAGATGTTGAGAGGCATAGATCGGGTGGACTCTCAGAGGCTTTTTCCCAGGGTGGAAATGTCTGCTACGAGAGGACACAGGTTTAAGGTGCTGGGGGGTAGGTACAGGGGAGATGTTAGGGGTAAGTTTTTCACACAGAGGGTGGTGGGCGAGTGGAATCGGCTGCCGTCAGTGGTGGTGGAGGCGAACTCAATAGGGTCTTTTAAGAGACTCCTGGATGAGTACATGGAGCTTAATAGGATGGAGGGTCATAGGTAGGTCTAGAAGGTAGGGATGTGTTCGGCACAACTTGTGCGCCGAAGGGCCTGTTTGTGCTGTAGTTTTTCTATGTTTCTATGTTTCTAAAACTGACGGGTTCTCGTCCGCCCTGGACTGGGACCAGGACAGGGATGCCAAACACAGCCTTCTAAATGATGGCACGATATCCCAGGACCGACCCTGCTTTCTAGCCTTGACTATTCCCCACCCACCCCCAGTCATGTGTCTGTGCGCTCTCGTCCCAGTCATCCCACCCACCGTTTAAGGCTTTGTCCTCCAGCCTCTTCCTTTGCCTCTGTCTTGTCTCACCCCCTCCTCCCCCCACTTTCAAGCCTTTGCCATCCAGCCCCTTCCAATCACCACCCACCTACTCGCTGGTCTTGTGTGGTAAGCCTTGGCTCTGAGCCTGTCCCTTGAGTTCCTGCTGGTCTTGCCTGTGTGGCCTTGGCAGGGAGTCAGAGCAGCTGCAAGTTCAACTTGAACTTCCAGCTGCTCTGGGGTCACAAGTAAAGTGGTGCTTGCTGGGTGCAAGTCACTTCTAGAAGTGACTTGCACCCAGTCTAATTAGCTGCCAGTGTGGCCATTTGACCTGGAGTGCGGGCATGATTCTGGTGAACAGCCCCTTCAATGAAAATTTACGATATTCAAATGCGGTTCTCAACATGTACGACTGGCTACCTGATCCGTCATGAAAGACGGGAGTTGAAAATTGCAGTTCATTTTTATGCTGGTGGGAAACTGATGTCATAGAATAGAATCATTGAATCCCTACTGTACAGAAAGAGGCCATTCAGCCCATCGAGTCTGCACCGACCACAATCCCATCCAGGCCCTATTCCCGTAACCCCACATATTTACCCTGCCAGGTCCCCTGATACTAGGGTCAATTTAGCATGACCAATCAACCTAACCCGCACATCTTTGGACTGTGGGAGGAAACCGGAGTACCTAGAGGAAACCCACACAGAAACGGGGAGAATGTGCAAACTCCACACAGTCATCCAAGGCCAGAATTGAACCCGGATCCCTGGCGCTGTGAAGCAGCAGTGCTAACTACTGTGCCACTGTGCTGCCCATCTTTTGGCCCATTGTCCTGTCCTGCCCACCATGATGCCCACCGCTGACGACACCAGTCTTTCCCCTATCTCAGCAAATGAAAATAGAGAGGCAGAAATGTCCAAAAACATGATGGTGTACGCATTGCTCAAAGGGATATTCAAATCACGTGTCTTCTGGAACGGTGCCAATTGTGTATTTAGTTTGGACCATTATCTAGATGACTAGCCTGTTGACTTTAATTAGATTTGGAAATATGTTATATTTGGCTCAGTCTTTATTGAGTGAGACCGAGGAGAAGTTAGGTTTAGTGACCACAGAATTTGCTCATGTGTTCCTTGGCTTAAACACATTGAACAGGGAATTAAAAAATGGGCATCTGCAGATGTGTAGCACGCAAGTAATCCAGTAATGGCGGGCAATCACTTAATGGCTTATCAACAAAAGATCACTTAAACAGGACATTTTAATTTTGCACACACCACTTCTGTTCTCCTTTCCCATGCTCTCCTCTATGCCCCAGGCATTTGTTTGCCATGCAGTAGTTTTATGGGTGCCAACCGTCCATACCAATTCCCCACAGCTCCTCAACCAAGTTCTTCATGGTTGAGTTTGGACAAGAAAATGCGAGCGAGAATTCTACGACAGCCAAATCCTTCAAGTCTTTTCGGAATAGCACATTGGCCACTCTGTCAATAATAGCTCCAGTGTCTGTCAAGCTCAGTGAGGCCATCATATTCCTAACTTTCAAGATTCAGGTCAACTTTAAAAAGTGGACAATGCTGCAAAGATGGCCGCTGAGAGTCAGGTGACTTTTGTCATTTTTGCGCAAGCAAAGAAATGCTCTCCAGAAAGTTCTTCATGTAAATTACCATGAATGTGGTGCTATCCCTCGAATGGGCATGCTGGTGATGAAACCGCGGGCAAGGTTTTACATTCCCCGGTTGGCAAGTGACTATAATATTTATTGGGTGGCTTTCCCATCAGATTCCTTCCTGCCTTAACCTATTCTCAAGTTTATGCTTGGATGAACAAAGAACAAATAACAAAGAAAATTACAGCACAAGAAAAGGCCCTTCGGCCCTCCAAACCTGCACCGACCATGCTGCCCATCTGAACTAAAACTGCCCACCCTTCCAGGGACCATATCTCTCTATTCCCATCCTATTCATGTATTTGTCCAGACGCCCCTTAAAACTCACTATCGTATCTGCTTCCACTACCTCCTCCGGCAGTGAGTTCCAGGCACCCACCGCCCTCTGTGTACAAAACTTGACTCGTACATCACCTTTAAACCTTGCCCCTTACACCTTAAACCTATGCCCCCTAGTAATTGACTCTTCCATCCTGGGAAAAAGTTTCTGACTATCCACTCTATCCATGCCCTTCATAATCTTGTAGACTTCTATCAGGTCGCCCCTCAATCTCTGTCATCCCAGTGAGAACAAACCAAGTTTCTCTAACCTCTCCTCATAGCTAATGCCCTCCATTTACCATCCTGGTAAATCTTTTCTGTACCTTGGGTTGAACTCAAGGCTGGTCTGTCCATCTTTTCCCCTATTGAGGTCCTTAAGTAGCCAATTATTGACCATTTAAGGGTTGTTTCCTGCCTGACCTCAATTTTTAGGCTGGTGGGAGGACTTCAGGGGTGAGGAGGATGCCCAAAAATGATCAATCAAAGATACCAAAAATGATCTATCAAAGATGCCAAAAGACAGTACCAGACCAAGTTAGAGTCCCAAGCTAGCCACACAGACCCCCACCAACTATGGCAAGGTCTGCAAGACATAACAGCATGAAGGCATGTAAAATTGCCAGCTTCCCTCATCCCTCCCTGATGAGCTCAATGCATTCTACGCCCGTTTTGAGCAAGCGGTCAGCGAGAGCATGCCCTCCACCCTGGAAGTCCCGGATGAACCTGTATCTGGAGTTACCATTGCAGATGTCAGAGCAGCTTTCTCGAAGGTCAGCCCACGGAAAGCGACTGGCCCGGATGGGGTACCCGGACGAGCACTCAGATCCTGCGCGGATCAGCTGGTGGGGGTATTCGCAGACATCTTCAACCTCTCTCTACAACAATCTGAGGCCCATTTTTTTCAAGAACACGACCATCATCCCGGTACCTAAGAAAAACCAAGCACCGTGCTTTAATGACTATCGGCCGGTGGCTCTGATATCCATCATTATGAAGTCCTTCGAAAGGCTGGTCATGGCACGAATCAATTCCAGCCTCCCGGACTACCTGGATCCATTACAGTTTGCCTACCGCTGCAACAGGTCCACAGCAGATGCCATCTTCCTGGCCCTGCACTCAACCGGGAACATCTAGATAACAAGGACACCTATGTCAGACTCCTATCTATTGACTAGAGCTCAGCCTTCAACACTATTATTCCCACAAAACTCATCTCCAAACTCCATGGCCTGGGCTCGGCTCCTCCCTCTGCAACTGGATCCTGAACTTCCTAACTCACAGACCGCAATCAGTAAGGATAGGCAACAACACCTCCTCCATGATCATCCTCAACACCGGTGCCCCACAAGGCAGCCCCCTACTATACTCCTCATACACTTATGACTGTGCGGCCAAATTCCTTTCCAATTTGATTTTCAAGTTTGCTGACGACACAACCGTAGTGGGTTGGATCTCAAACAATGACGAGACAGAGTACCGGAATGAGATAGAGAATCTGGTGACCAGATTCTCTATCTCAAGGAGTATAGTGCGGCAACAATAATCTCTCCCTCAATGTCAACAAAACAAAGGAGATTGTCATTGACTTCAGGAAGTGTAAAGGAGAATGTTCCCCTGTCTACATCAACGGGGACGAAGTAGAAAGGGTCGAGAGCTTCAAGTTTTTAGGTGTCCAGATCACCAAGAGCCTTTCCTGCTCACCCCATGCCGACACTATAGTTAAGAAAGCCCACCAACGCCTCTACTTTCTCAGAAGACTAAGGAAATTTGGCATGTCAGCTACGACTCTCACTAACTTTTACAGATGCACCATAGAAAGTATTCTTTCTAGTTGTATCACAGCTTGGTATGGCTCCTGCTCTGCCCAAGACCGCATGGAGCTACAAAAGGTTGTGAATGTAGCCCAATCCATCACACAAACCACCCTCCCATCCATTGACTCTGCCTACACTTCCCGCTGCCTCGGCAAGGCAGCCAGCATAATTAAGGACCCCACGCACCCCGGACATTCTCTCTTCCACCTTTTTCCTTCAGGAAAAAGATACAAAAGTCTGAGGTCACGTACCAACTGACTCAAGAACAGCTTCTTCCCTGCTGCTGTCAGATTTTGAATGGACTTACCTTGCATTAAGTTGATCTTGCTCTACACCCTAGCTATGACTATAACACTACATTTGCACTCTCTCATTTCCTTGTCTATGAACGGTATGCTTTGTCTCCATAGCGTGCAAGAAACAATACTTTTCACTGTATTTTAATATATGTGACAATAATAAATGAAATCAAATTCAAATCAAATTGAACCTTTTTCAGGCCTCAGATAAGAAGCTTTTGGAGGGGGAAGGGCACTTCTGTCAGCAGCCTCATTTTAATGGCAGGTTTCTGGCCCCTCCAGATCCCCCCTAACAATAGCCCTGACACCCTCTGACCAGGGCCTTGGCTTCACCTTTCCTCTTCACCTACCTGGTCTTGCAATCCTGGGACTGAGGCTCGAGGGACTATTTGTAATCCCAACCCTGTGCTCTGCGCATTCTGGCACCGCAGGGACTAGGAGACCACTGGTCAACCAGATTGGCCGGCAGCTCTCTGAGTTGGAACTTCTACCAAGTGAGGGATGAAAGCCCCACTTCCATTCAATTAACTCAACACCAATAGACCCCTCTCCCCCCCCCCAACGCAGTGTCTTCAAGCCCAATCCTTAACAAAGGGCGGTGTAAAGAAACTGGTTTATCACAAACAGGAGTGGACAACCACCATTAAATCCCTGTTGTGTAGCAATAGCTTCTAACTTCCAATCATTTAGATGGAGAATAGGAGGAAAAGTCGCCATAGTCCCAGAGGACCATTGGCTGTTTTCCCCCTTTTTTAACAGAGAGAGTTGACTGGTGGTGATTTAACCTGAGGATCACCACACCTCTGGCGTGGGGAAAGATTGAGAAGGTGGGACCTTCATGAATAACCTCAGCTGGTACAGAAGGGAGTGGCGTAGTGGTATTGGCATTGGATTAGTAATCCAGAGACCCAGAATAGTTCTCCAGAGACCCGGGGTTCAAATCCCACCACAGCAGATGGTGAAATTTGAATTTGATAAAAATCTGGAATTAAAAGTCTAATGAAACCATTGTTGATTGTCATTTTTAAAAAGCCCATCTGGTTCACTTATCCCCTTTAGTGAAGGAAAGTTGCCACCCTTACCTGTGGCCTACATGTGGCCAAGTAGAGATGGGCAATAAATACAGCCAAACAAATTAAGTATATATATTCTGGTAATCATTTGGCTGCAAGTTGGTGCTGAGCCACATTCTGGAACTGTTAAACTCTGTGAAGATGCCTCTACCGCAGGAACTCCAGGATTTTGACATTGAAGGAGTGGGGAAATCAGGATGGTGCGTCACTTAAAAGCGATCCCACGCGTGATGGTGTTTCCTGGTGCCTGCATGAAGAATGTCCACTTGGGTGAGATGCTGGAAGCACGTTGGGGTTTCTGGCTCTCTTCTCCAGTCCTAAAGGGAAGAAAATCAGCAAGGAAATAAAAAATGAGCAGGATCTTTTGGACTGTGACTGATGGAAAAGATCATATACCCATTGTAGAACCCACTCTGATTGTCATCTCTTTGATTTCATGGGACGGTGATCGGGTGGGTTTTATAAATGATCTCCCCTGTCAGGTAACAGTGTGGTATAGAGCGGCATTATGCAACTAATGGTGGCATGACAAGGATTGAAACTTAACTAATACAGAAAGCCCATGTATATATGTATGTGTCGATACCATCTAACTACAGAACCTGGTATATGTGTTGCCTTTATTTATCAGTTTCCAATATATTGATGAATATTGCTTAATAATCCTGCAATTTATGTACAGTACAGCATGGAAACAGGCCCTTCAGCCCAACCAGTCCATGCTGACCATGGTGTCCTCCCAGGCAGTCCGAATGGCCTGCATTTGTCCCATATCCCTCTAATCCTTTCCCATCCATGTATTTATCCAGATGCTTTTTAAATGTTGCTATTGTACCTGCCTCAACCACTTTCTCTGGCAGCTCATTCCATATACACACCACCCCCTGTGTGAAGAAGTTGCCCCTCAGGTCTCTTTTAAATCTTTCCCCTCTCATCTTAAACCTATGCCCTCTAGTTTTCAATTCCCCTACCCTGGGAAAAAGACTACGGTTGGGCTTCTGCAGCCTCACTCCTCCCGAAACCATAAAATCCCACCTGAGGTCAATGGACCTTTCTATGTTCCGCCCCTCGCCTGCTCCGATTCCCGTGGCAGGCGGGACAGTAAAATTCCAGTTGATGTGTGTTCATCCTATCTATACCCCTCATGATTTTGTAAACCTCAGTAAGGTCACCTATAGATTCAAGAGCAATATAGCATGGAAATATTCATTTTGATACCTATAAAAAGTACAAAGGAACTACAAGAGGTCGTGAATGTAGCCCAATCCATCACGCAAATCAGCCTCCCATCCATTGACTCTGTCTACACTTCCCACTGCCTCGGCAAAGCAGCCAGCATAATCAAGGACCCCACGCACCCCAGACATTCTCTCTTCCACCTTCTTCCTTCGGGAAAAAGATACAAAATTCTGAGGTCACGTACCAACCGATTCAAGGATAGCTTCTTCCCTGCTGCTGTCAGACTTTTGAATGGACTTACCTTGCATTAAGTTGACCTTGCTCTACACCCTAGCTATGACTCTAACACTACATTCTGCACTCTCTCATTTCCTTCTCTATAACGGTATGTTTTGTCTGTATAGCGCGCAAGAAACAATACTTTTCACTGTATGTTAATACATGTGACAATAATAAATCAAATCAAAATCAAATATAATGCTCAACTGGCTTTGGCTGTTTTACTTCCAGTAATAAATGGTATTTCAAATGGATTGGCTCCTGAAGTATCTCAAATATTGTATTTTTATTACACAAGACACAGATTAATTTTGAGTGCTGGCATTGTATTGGATTATGCACATGGGCAATGAGGGTCAGACTGAATGAGAATGTTACCTCGATTTATCGGAGCAATCATTTGAAGTGTTCCATTCCATGAGGGCACTCAGAATGGCCCACAATAAGGGAATCATAGAAAATAATCAAGTTCATCCTAAAGAGTGGACAAGCATCTCAATAAAAAGTTGGGATGCAAGTCTGATTACGATAAGTATGCTTGAGAAACAATTGCCATAAATTAGCATTAATTCAGCAATTGGCATTTGAATGCCACTTCAGATTCACTTGACACATTCACATAAGTTTTCAATCCCTGTGCTTTGAGGGATGATTACATAACGTTTGAAAAGAAAAAAAGTATCTGACAATGTTTTAATTGCAGTTCCAGGCTCTATGTGCTGCTGTAAGTGCAGGGAGCAGAAACTCTGTCCATTCCCAATCAGGACAACACGGTGGCACAGTGGTTAGCACTGCTGCCTCACAGTGCCCAGGGACCCAGGTTCATTTCCAGCCTCGGGTCACTGTCTGTGTGGAGTTTACACATTCTCCCCATATCTGTGTCGGTTTCCTCCCACAGTCCAAAGGTGTGCAGGTTAGGTGGATTGGCCATGCTAAATTGCCCTTCAATGTCCCAAAATATATAGGTTAGGGGGAATAGAGGGGTAAATATGTGGGGCCACGGGGATAGGGCCTGGGTGGGATGAACTGTTGGAAAGTCGGTGCAGACTCAATGGGCCGAATGACCTCCTTCTGCACTGTGGGGATTCAACGGTTCGATGATTTTTACCATGACTCTGTCCCAAATGCTGAGGATGGAGTTATTTAAATATTTGGGTTGAGTGTTCATACCAGCAGTGGCACTGAAGGGGCAGCCATTGCAGTGGATATGCCAAGATTCCTGAATAATTATTTCCTACCATATCAGAAATAAAATGTGCCAGTTTGGTCACAGATCCTGAAGCTCCTTTTCTGTGATTTTGTTGGTGGGACCTCATTAGAAAGCAATGGATTCCCATTTGAGACATTTCTGCCTATTTGCAACTCAGTGTGGTTTCCATACATCCGTTTCCCGCTAGGGCAGGAAGGCCAACTGGATGGTATATTTAGTGGGATTAGCTGGGGAAACTTATGTCCCTCCTCTCCAAAGCCATACCCTCAAAACTGCTGTTAGAATGGAGGTCAGGGATAGTCATTTCCCCAGTCCCCATTTGTATTTGCAGTGTCCTGGGGGGTGGGATGTAAGTCTAGCTGAGATTGGTTCTGCTCTAATTTCCAAACCCATCTGTTTCCAACCTTACCTAACCTGTGCCCCATGAAGAACTGAGAGCTTTACCCAATTTCTGTTCAAAATAGAGAACATTTAGCTTCCATGTGTCCTACATCTAAATAGCTTCTCACTTGGCAAGGTTTTTATTTAAAGATGAATGGATTTTGACAAAATACCAATGAGGTTATTCTGTTTTGGAAGTATATAATTAGTGGACATATAACCTCTGATTATTCCTCACTTAAATATTATATTTTTGTTTTGAAAGCAGTGTTTTATTCCTCATACTTTTACCTAAAATACATTGTTGAATATACATTTTTGGAACATGTTTGTCCATACTCTGAGTACAATTTTACTTTTTCGTAGCTTATGCTGTGTTCTGTTATTTGTAAGTTCATCGAGATTGAACGCTTCTATCAAAAGCCTTATGGCACCATCCGATATGGAATGGAATGGCATCCATGGAAGTCCATTATCAATTACGTTGCACTTTAAATGCACCAATTTTCCGGGCAGCAGCAACACAGATGAAGATTAACGTGTCCAGGCATCTGCCCAGTTGGCGTATCACTTGCATTTCCAATCACGAGTTTTCTATATTTTATACATACAATTTTTTCCTCACAGCAATTCAGAGATGACAGAGTTTCTAAGTATGGAACAGATTTTATTCATAGTGCTTTAAAATATCGCCGCAGTCATAAAATGTCCACATCATGTTTATCTCATGAATCAGCAACTTCATTGGTGTCAGTTTACGTTAATCTGAATCCACAACCAGGCCTGACCAAGCACAGTGAGCATAGATCAGTTACCAGACTCACATTAGCAAAGACAGAACAGTTAAATAATGAAACACTGCAAATCTATCTCCAACACAGCCAAATTTATAGAGACAGTGAGCAGGTTGTGAAGCAAGAAGCAAGCAATTTTCGGATTGATTTTATTTGACAAATTTCTTGTGGTAATAGGGCACAACGTGTTAGAATATAGTAAGGAGAATTGATCAGTCTGGATGCCACCATGCCCTGAACAGAATGGAAGTTCTATTTGACATACCCATATGCATGCGGTATTTGGAAGAAGAGTGTGACAACAACAGGGCGGCACGGTAGCACAGTGGTTAGCACTGCTGCTTCACAGCTCCAGGGACCTGGGTTCGATTCCCGGCTTGGGTCACTGTCTGTGTGGAGTTTGCAGATTCTCCTCGTGTCTGCGTGGGTTTCCTCCGGGTGCTCCTGTTTCCTCCCACAGTCCAAAGATGTGCGGGTTAGGTTGATTGGCCATGCTAAAAATTGCCCCTTAGTTTCCTGGGATGCGTAGGTTAGAGGGATTAGTGGGTCAATATGTAGGGATATGAGAGTAGGGCCTGGGTGGGATTGTGGTCGGTGCAGACTTGATGGGCCGAATGGCCTCTTTCTGTACTGTAGGGTTTCTATGATTTCTATGAACAACAACTTGTGGGTGTTTCTGGCAAGGCCATCATTTATTGTCCATCCCTAATTGCCCTGGTGAGCTATTGCAGTCCATCTGGTACATCCACAGTACTACCAGGGCCGGAGTTTAGAATTTTGACCAAGCGACAGTGAAGGAACGGTGATTTGGTTCCAAGTCAGGATGGTGAGTGACTTGGAGGGGAACATGCGGGTGGTGGTTTTTCCAGGTGTTTGCTTCCCTTGTCCTGCTAGGTGGTAGAGGTCACAGGTGTGGAACCTTGGAGTAGTCAAATGCCTTAAACAAAAAAAGGCCCCAAAGTGCTGCATAAGTTCATTATAGTATATGGCATCAAGTTACATTCGGAGATATTCACTGAATTCTATCGCCACACCCGCCATGGAATCAGAGCAAGCCAGGGGCAGACAATAGAAATGTCCGTTGTCCTTGAGCAGGATTTTCCAGTCTCACTCGGGCGAGGCTGTAAAGTCCCGCCCATTATCACAGGCAACTAAAAATCTGGTCAAAGATGTAGGTCTTAAGGAGTGCCTTAAAGGAAAAAAGTCAGGGAGAGAGGCAGAGATGTGTAGGGAGGATATTCCAGTGCTTAGGGCCTAGACAACTGATTCCTGGCCACCAAGGATGGAGCAATTAATATCAGGGTACACATTAATTCTGAATTAGAGAATCTCAAAGGGGTGTGTAGCTGGAGATGATTGTAGACCTGGGAAAATATGAGGCCATAAAAGGGTTTAAATCCAAGGATGAGAATGTTAAAATTAAGACATTGCTGTGGAAGCCAGTGTAGGCCAGGGATGAATAGTGAAAATAACTTGGACGGCAGAGTTTTGGATGACCTTAAGTTTACAGAGGACAAAGAAGAAGCAGTTTTGAAAATGCAGATACATTGGAGGAGGAGGGTATTTATCTGCCTTTATCTGTCAGAGAAATGCATTACACAATAAATGATACCAATGTACAGGCCTCTTTAGGCCTGGATTTTTATGGAGTTGGGCTGAGTTGGGAAGCCTTTAAAAATGGCATCAAGACCCAATTCTCGGATTGTCTAGAGTGTTAAGTCCATAAGCCAATCTTGGAGTTCAGTCAAGGATTCATTATGAGGCCATCTAGCAACTTTATCAACAAAAGGATGTTGCACAGATCCTCAGATAACTTCTAAGTTCCAGATGGTCTCATTATGAATGATTGGCTGAGCTTTAAGATTGACAAATAGACTCAGCTCAGCTGGCGATGTCGACATGGTTTACAGAGAAGTACTAACTTTTTTGATTGACATCTTTATTTCTTTAAACTCTCTTCCTTCAAAGAGGTTTTTTGATGCATGTTTTTGTTTACACAGGACTAAAAGATGTGAAAGATATCAAAGGTTTCTATCATTCTTATTATGAATGGTTATATATGACTGACAATTGTTTGTGATAGTAAGATGAGCAGTTTTTTTCAGAGGATATTTTCAAAGTATTTGTCATTTTCAGGATTATTTCAAAGACTTGCCCAACTTGTCAATGGCTCATTGGTTCTACAGCATAGTAGATACTGGAAGAATGAGTATGGACAATGAGTAGGGGCAGGGAAGTTAAGTTTAAGTTTATTTATTAGTGTCACAGGTAGGCTTGCATTAACACTGCAATGAAGTTACTGTGAAAATCCCCTAGTCGTCGCACTCCAGCGCCTGTTTGGGTACACTAAGGGAGAATTTAGCATGGCCAATGCACCTAACCAGCACGTCTTTCAGACTGTGTGAGGAAACCAAAGCACCCTGAGGAAACCCTCACAGACACGGGGAGAACGTGCAGACTCCGCACTGGCAGTGACCCAAGCTGGGAATCGAGCCTGGGTCCCTGGCGCTGTGAGGCAGCAGTGCTAACCACTGTGCCACCATGCCGCCCTGGAGCATGGGCTAATAGAAGAGCTATGGTAAAGGAAGGAGCATGGGGTAATGGAATGGCAATGGTAAAGGCATAGGGAGTGGAGAAGAATGGTGAAATAAGGGGGACATGGAAGGGGTATGGGGTTATGCAAGGGTATGGAGGTGGCATAGGACATATAGAAGGGGCATTAGAGGTAGAATAAATGAGCAAGTGAGGGATGAGGGCTAGAGGGTCCAACAGTCATAATTACAACTGGGCCAATGTCCCAGTGAACGTATGTGAGGTTTCTAACCAGCATTGTTCACCATACAAATGTAGGTGAGAGCTCACACCCGGATTAAAGAGACCAAGTGTGTGAGAATTTAAACAAGCTGGAAGATTCATCTGGCTTTGGCTAGAGGGAGGAATCTCCAGGGTAACCCTCAAAGTCAGTTTTGCTATCCAGCTGAAAAACGATAAAGGAAGCAAATCACTGGGAGCTGGGAATGAAATGTCTACCTAAGGGTCAGAGTAATGTATAGCCCTGGAGGGGAATTTCAGTTATTTTAAAAGTTAAAAGGGAGATCTTGTCAATAGTTTGGAGTATAATTTGCTGACTGAACAGTGCTTAGACACAATGGCCGGAATTTTACCAGCACGCCTGCCCCGATTCCGGGGGCGGGTGAGGCTAGGAGAACGGCATTCTCTGTTGGTCTCGGATGGGATCGTATGAACCTTGGGCAGATGCACCAGTAAAATTCTGCCCAATGGGCGGGACCTTCCCAAAAATGCATGCAGTGTCAGCCCAAGATCGCAGTCTGCACAGCTGGCTGTTCTAGCCCTGTTGCGCAACACACGGCACGGTAGCACAGTGGTTAGCACTGCTGCCTCACAGTGCCAGGGACCCGGGTTCGATTCCCGATTGTGTGTGTGGAGGCTGCACGTTCTCCCTGTGTCTGCATGAGTTTTCTCCGGGTTCCTCCCACAGTCCGAAAGACATGCTGGTTAGGTGCATTGGCCATGCTAAATTCTCCCTCAGTGTACCCGAACAGGTGCCGGAGTGTGGCAACTAGGGGATTTTCACAGTAACTTCATTGCAGTGTTAATGTAAGCCTACTTGTAATACTTATAAATAAACTTTAAAAAAACACTCTGTGCATTTTAAAGGGGGAAGCGAGATTCACGCCATCAGTTGGAGGGGTGAGGCCCAAAGACCCAGCAAGGCCGGGAATCCGGGTGCTGTTTTTAAAAGGCTGCCCTGTACTACCAGCTGAGTAGGCTGTCACCTGTCCTCCTATCCTGCTCTCCAGCAGCAGCTGGAGCTGTTTTGCCTCAGGCTTTTCCTATTCCTGACCCAGAGAGCAGGCAAGATGCCTGAGACAAGCTCTCTCCTTCCCCCGGTATCTCCCATTGGGTGTCCAATAAGGTGGTCTCGCACAAAACCTACTGGAGCCCTCAGGGAAATTTTAATAAACATTGGTTTTTTTTATACCTTTCGACACTTTATTTGTAATCAAAAAAGCCAATTAAATCCAATCACGGTGCCCACAAGAGGGACAAACAGATCCAAGCTGTCAAGACAAGGATATAGATCCAATCTTGGATTCGATCAAACCAGATCCAAGCTGACAGGATGCGGCATTGCACCCCCTCCCGAGCTTGATCTGACACTTCCTCCTAGCCAAAAGGCAAAATATCTTTGAAAAATTGCACCAGGTAAAGCTTTGATTTAACCTAATTGGTTATCTTTACTCTCCCCAGGGCAAACCACGATCGTAGACATCAGCACACCCCCAGTGCAATGGCCTAGCCACTTTCCCTGCCTGATCATGGTTTCACCCCTGCCAGGTAGAATAAACATTGTTTCAGTGTTCTGGCAAAATGTACCAGAAAGCCTACCGATGTGTTTCACTGGTCCTCACCACAATTCCATCAACAATGATCACAAAATGGTGAGTGTCCCTTTATGGGGTGAGTTTCCCTTTAAATAGCATTTGAAATTGACACCAACATTGTCAAGCAGCTGCTCCCTGTTTGGAGAGGGTACTAATCGAAGCACCAGCCACCAAAGTGTTTTGCAGCCGCTTTAATGAATGCTGGTCAGCATTTCAAGTGCCAATCAACCATTTAACAATTCTTGGAGTGGCTGTTCCTGGTACTGGTTTCAATTCCTTTACCAAGATGGTGTCTTGCATGGAACATGGGCGAAACCAGCATTTCACCTCAAGTTTCCACCTTGGCCACCGCTTTAGCACCTGAAGTATTTGGCAAATATCGTCCTCCCTACTCTCTCCAGGAGCAGCTAAACCTTAACTGTGAATAATGCATTTGACTTAATTATTGATCTTTTATGAAAACAAAAACAGGTCAAAAGCAAGGTGGGTAATATTTTAAATCATACATTCCATACGCTTTGAAACTTTCTCCTTACACTGGGGATCAAGGGATAAGGGGGGATCAGGATATTGAACTCGATGATCAGCCATGATTATAATGAATGGCGGAGCAGGCTCGAAGGGCTGAATGGCCTACTCCTGCTTCTAGTTTCTATGTTTCTATATGTTCTGTACAGCTAATCACAATAAAACAACAGTAGCCAGAGCAACAGCAGTAATTAATCTCAGAAGCAAAGAACGCCCTTGATAACAACTTAAGATCAGTGTCATCCTTACAATATTCTGGGGATTGGACAGGACAGTGTGTTTAGAAAAGTCTAATAAGCATTGACCTTTCACCTCTGGGGCCCAATTCTAAGACTGTTTCAGACAGATGGTGCAAGCTATTGTTTGCAGTAGTTGTTAAGGGTCACATGTGAAATAAATTCAGACAGGAAATTTTAAAACTGAAATGTAATCAGGAAACCAAGGCATGCCAGAAATTTCTGTCCACAAACAGAAGCCAGCTGAGAACATCAGAGAGTGTGTGCATCGGAGTTTTGAGGGTAAAATCTTCTTCATTTATTGTTCCTTCTCAAAAAAGAAAAGGTCTGCCTTCAAAAGATTTTCACTGGAAGGGCTGCAGATTCACCTTAATCTTCTCGCTCAGTTTTCACCCTTCAAACAGATATGAACACACACATATTTGACCTGCGTGCCAGAGGATTCATGGCAGGCATTATCGTTTCAGTCCAAACTGTAAAAGAAGCAAAACTGACAAAGCAGACAAGAGACTGAGTTGAAAAGCAAAATACTGCGGATGCTGGAATCTGAAACAAAAACAGAAAAAGCTGCAAAATCTCAGCAGGTCTGACAGCATCTGTGGGGAGAGAATGGAGCCAACGTTTCGAGTCTGGATGACCCTCCAAAGGCTCGAAGCGTTGGCTCTATTCGCTCCCCACAGATGCTGCCAGACCTGCTGAGATTTTGCAGCACTTTCTGTTTTGGTACGAGAATGAGTTTCTTGGACTGAGCTAAGACTGTGGGATGTCTAGAGAAGAATCATACCCTTTACAGTTTCTTGACGTATGGCAATAGACAGAGGCTAATGTATCTATTGCAGATTAGACTAATGTGTTAGCTCTTTTTATTGCTTGAAGGAAGCAATAAAAATAATTTGCAATTGGATTTTCAATTTGCAATTTCAACCCCCACTTCCCTGGTACCCAACCATTTTTATCCAGTCGAAAATGCATTCCATAGGTTGTCCCTATTTTCCTCTATACTTCCACTGCCACACGGTCGACCTTGGGTAAGAGCAAGTAAGGGGAAACCTATGCAATTGGGCGTGGAGTTGTGGCTGGAGTCAGGGTGGGTGTTCCATGGATAAAGGCAAAATACTGCGGATGCTGGAATCTGAAAGAAAAACAGAACAGCGTCATTTGGACTCGAAACATTGGCTCTATTCTCTCTGATGTGGAGATGCCGGCATTGGACTGGGGTAAACACAGTAAGAAGTTAAACAACACCAGGTTAAAGTCCAACAGGTTTATTTGGTAGCAAATGCCACTCGCTTTCGGAGTGCTGCCCCTTCGTCAGGTGGAGTGGAGAAATGCTGACGAAGGGGCAGCACTCCGAAAGCGAGTGGCATTTGCTCCCAAATAAACCTGTTGGACTTTAACCTGGTGTTGTTAAACTTCTTACTCTATTCTCTCTCCACAGATGCTGTCAGGCCTGCTGAGATTGTCCAGCACTTTCTGTTTTTGTGGGTGTTCAGTCAGTTTTTCTCCCTGAGTGCATTCATATACAACTATTTACTTAAACAGGACTGCTGCACCCTTTCCTGGCTCCCAATCCCAGCACTAGCTTCCTGAATGCACTACTGATTAAGATATAAAATATGTGATCAGTGTTAAAAATTAGGAGTAATGTCTCAAGGCGGCATGGTTGCACAATGGTTAGCACTGCTGCCTCACAGCATGAGAGACCTGAGTTCGATTCCCAGCTTGGGTCACTGTCTGTGCGGGGTCTGCAGGTTCTCCCCGTGTCTGCGTGGGTTTTCTCCATGTGCTCCGGTTTCCTCCCACAGTCTGAATGACGTGCTGGTTAGGTGCATTGGCCATGCTAAATTCTCCCTCAGAGTGTGGCGACTAGGGGATTTTCACAGTAACTTCATTGCAGTGTTAATATAAGCCTACTTGTGACACTAATAAATTAACTTTAAACGTGCTGGTTAGGTGCATTGGCCATGCTAAATTCTCACTCGGTGTACCCGAACAGGCGCTGGAGTGTGGTGACTAGGGGATTTTCACAGTAACTTCATTGCAGTGTTAATGTAAGCCTACTTGTGACACAAATAAGTAAAACAGAAGGTGCTAATGATATTTGAGTTCTTCGATCATATCAAACCAACCAAGACATTGTCGCTCTTTTTTTGCTCCTGTTCCAACAGAAAATATATGAATTCCAACAGGGGAAAACACCCACATTTCTTTGTTTAAACTCCAGCTCTAACTCAGCCAGCTCCTCCACAACATTCTCAGAGTACTGCGGCCTTGTTTCCAGCCCACATCGTCTTTGTTATTGTAAAAAAGAAATCACTTCGTAAATGACACATTTCATTTCTTGTAACCATGACGACCAGCATTTAATGTTGCATTGTTGAACACCAAATATGGACTGCGTTTGGAGAACAGTCCAGAGGCTTGTTTCTCCCTCCCTTCCATCAATCTGATTGGTTTCATCAGAACCTAAGGAATTCCTCAGTGGCTGATGATCTTTCAATTGCGAGGGAATCTTTCCAAATCAGCAATGCTGGTCGTCAATTTATTTAACTGCGGTTAAAGGCTTTCAGACTTCTTGAATAGTTTGGGCTGAAACCTCTCTTAGCTCATTTCAGCGAAAGTAGTACGAGGGAAAATATTCCAACTTTCGGAGGGCTAATGGATGATTCATCTCTCTGAACATTCATTCCCCGCACTTCAAATGATCCTTCGCAAAAAACATAGGGAAAAAAATACATTGTTTGCCCGGCAAAACCTTGTTGAAAACCAATCAGCGGAAATGGGGCCATAATTATACAGCCTTGGAGATTCTTCGGAAAGCGAGCCTTTAATACCAGCGTGGCTTAATGAGCAGGAAGGCTTGGAAATATTAGCACAGCATTTTTTTTTTGCCCGACAGTAAGGATGTGGCGGGTATCGCTTTGTGTTCATTTGTGTTAAAGGAAAGAGACTGGCTCCTAAGTATAGCGGGCTTGGCAGAGTCGCATCTCATGCCAGAAACTGCCATAAGTTCGTAACTTCATAAGATATAGGAGCAAAATTAGGCCATTCGGCCCATCGAGTCTGCTCTGCCATTCGATCATGGCTGATATGCTCCTCATCCCCATTTTCCTGCCTTCTCCCCATCACCTTTCAACCCATTGTCAATTAAAACTATCCCAAACAGCAGATTCAGTGTGACAGTCTCAACTGTCTGAACATAGAGCATGAACTCTACCAAGAGGAAGTTTAGGTTCAACAAACGTCCAAGGCATGTCATCTAGCTCAGGAATCCCCACAGGCATAGCCAACAATTTGCACTAGAGCAGTGAAGGCTACCACCGTAGCAATAAAAGCCACCATGTCTCTCAACTCTTAATGCCTAAAGAACTGTCTAGGCACATGTCAGGATAGCAAAACCAGTTTCTAATACATGGTTCCATAAAGAAAGTCTGCGTTTAGTTGTCAGGAGATCCTCAGTGGACACATGTAAAACATTGACAGCTGTTGATGCAGTGATTGATGCAGTTTTGTACATGGAACACGGTAGTATTGTAATATTATAAATGCAAAATACTCTGGATGCTGGAATCTGAAACAAAAACAGAAAATGCTGGTAAATCTCAGCAGGTCTGACAGCATCTGTGGAGCGAGAATAGAGCCAACGTTTCGAGTCTGGACAACCTGAAGAAGGATCATCTAGACTTAAAACGTCGGCTCTACTCTCTGTCCACAGATGTTGTCAGACCTGCTGAGATATTCCAGCATTTTCCAGTAGCATTGTAAATGCTGTAGAATGACTTAACTATCGTTACGACTCAATGGCCAGGCACTGTATATTCTATTTGTTCTGTGAAAGAGATTTTTTTTTCTTGGATGGTTTTTGTGGGAGAAACTCACTTCCTGTGACAGCCCATTTAGCAAAGCCACCATCTTCCAAATGGTAACAAATCATACGCAGTGGCAGCCCAGCTCCAGTTCCAGTTTCCCAATTTGCTCCCATTGTTTATCTAAACAAAACATACTCACCAAGCTGTAATTTGTATGCACTGGATGACGTTGATGGGTCAACAGTGGGCGGCATGGTGGCACGGTGATTAGCACTGTTGCCCCACAGCGCCAGGGAGCTGGGTTCGATTCCCGGCTTGGGTCACTGTCTGTGCGGAGTTTGCACGTTCTCCCCGTGTCTGCGTGGGTTTCCTCCGGGTGCTCTGATTTCCTCCCACAGTCCAAAAGATGTGCTGGTTAGGTGCATTTACCAAAACAGGCATGGACTGAGGCGACTAAAAAAAGTATAAACTAAAGTTTATTTATTAGTCACAAGTAGGCTTACATTCATTTCACAATAACTTCATTACAGTGTTAATGTAAGCCTTACTTGTGACTAATAAATAAACTTTACTTGACTTTACTTTACAGTGTTTACAGACTGACAACCTAGAGTGAAATGAAAAATTCACTTGAAAACCTTGATGGCGTTGATCCTTTCTAGAGTAGTTATTAATCAACATTCCTATAAAGTGCTTCCATTTATGTGGAAGTGGCTTGGACTGCCCAATAATAGATGAGTGATATGAGAAAAGTGCTCAGTTTGTAAACTGGTAACATCCCTATAGGTCCCGTTCTATTCAGTGGCACCAGGAATTCCTTTCATTGTACACAATTCTCTCTTATATTCCAGAGTTAAAAACAAAAGCCTAATTTTTCAACAGAGGGGCAGAATCTCATTTGATAAGGTGCCACATCAAAGATTATTGTGTGAAATAAAAGCTCATGGTGTAGGGGGTAACATATTGGCATGGATTGAAGATTGGCTAGCTAACAGGAAGCAAAGAGTTGGCATAAATGGGTCTTGTTCTGGTTGGCAGCATGTGATGAATGGTGTGCCACAGGGTTCAGCACTGGGGCCTCAACCTTTTACAATTTATAGAAATAGCTTGGATGAAGGGACCAATGGTATGGTAGTTAATTTGCTGATAACCCCAATATAGGTAGGAAAGTAAATTGTGAAGGGGACATAGGGAGTCTACAAAGGGACATAGATAGGTTAAGTAAGTGGGCAAAACTCTGGCAAATGGAGTATAATGTGGATAAATGTGAAATTCTCGATTTTGACAGGAAGAATAAAAAACCTTATTTTTTTTTATTCATTCGTGGGACATGGGCATCTCTGGCTGGCCGGCATTTATTGTCCATCTCCAGAAGGCAGTTAAGCGTCAATCACATTGCTGTGGCTCTGGAGTCACATGTACGCCAGACCAGGTAAGGATGGCAGATTTCTTTCCCTAAAGGACATTAGTGAACCAGATGGGGTTTTCCAACAAGCGGCAATGGTTTCATGGTCATCAATAGATTCTTAATTCCAGTTTTTTTTTAATTGAGTTCCAATTCCACCATCCGCTGTAGCAGGATTCGAACCCGGATCCCCAGAACATTAGTTGAGTTTCTGGATTAATAGTCTAGCGATAATACCACTGGGCCATCATCTCCCGTATTATTACCCAAATGGTAAGAGATTGTGGAGATCTGAGATTCAGAGAGATCTGGATGTCATAGGATATGAATTATAAAAGGCTAGTATAATGAAAGTAATTAGTGTGATATAATTAAGGAGTTATATGATTGCAATGGGAAAGCTAATGGAATGTTATTGTTTATTTTGAGTGCAATTTATTGCAGAAGTAGGGAGGTTATGCTTCAGTTGTACAGGGGATTGGTGAGGCCACGTAGAAAATAGAACAATACGAAACAGGAACATGCCCTTTGGCCCATGATGTTGTGCCAAACATGATGCCAAATTAAACTAATCCCTCCTTCCTGCCCTTGGTCCAGATTCCTCTATTCCTTACATATTCATATGTTTATCTAAAAGCCCTTAAATGCCCCTGTTGTATCTGCCTCCACTATCACCCCTGGCAGCGTATTCCAGACACCTACCACTCTGCGTAAAAAACCTGCCTCCCACATCTCCTTTGAACATTCCTCCTCTCACCTTAAGTTCACACCCCCTAGTATTTGACATTTCAACTCTGGGGGAAAGATTCTGACTGTCAACCCTATCTATGCCTCTTGATAGACTTTTATATATGATATTTTATAGACTTCTATCAGGTCTCCCAGTGCATTGTATACAGTATTGGCCTCCAAGGGAAGATGTAACGGCATTATCATCAGTTTTTTGAGTTGGTTTTGAGTAAATTAATAATGATCTGAAATTTTGGAAGCCTCCATCATCCAAAGAGTCGGCGAGGAACACCTCTCCATCGAACCCAACAGACTGGCTGCCATTTTATCCTCCAATGAGCATTGATGGGCAGCAGGCGGGACTTCCTTCCTCACATGATTGGAAATCCCGCCTTGGAAGTCTTCCAGCCAATCAGATTAATCAGCAGCTCCTCGGGATCCTCCAGGCAGAGCGCTGGAGTGGCGAAAGAGGTGCTGCAACAACATGCCTGGGAAGCCAGGGCGTGGAGGTTAGGTAAGTTGCAGGGGTCCCAGGAAGAGAAGGGTAGGAGACTCCTGCGGCGGTCACGAGGGTGGTCGATCGGGGTATGCAGGGATAGGCAGGGGGGTTTCAGATGGAGGGAAACCACCCCCAAACCTTCCTCCAGAGATTGAGGATTTAAAATTTTTCTATTTCCCCTGATCTATGTGGCACCTGCCATTCTAAAAACTGAAGCTAGGCGGGAAAAGGTAATTAAGTGGCCACTTAAAGGTCTTAATTGGGATGAGGGCAGTTCTCCCCCTAGGCCCTGCTTGTCCCACCCTACACTTGCTTCCAGAGCGGGCGGGCGGGATCCCAGAGGGAATCACATCTAGGCAAGTTCATGTTCCCCCGCCTCAAAACCGCTGGACAGGTGAGGGATGTGTGAAGTTGAGACTTATTAGTATTTCCTCACACGAGTAACAGAACTAGACAACCTATTTTTAGAAGGACACAGCAACTGAGGAACATTTATTGTGTCTGTTGAGTTTGGTTACTACACTTTATTCTTTCGAGTATGAAGCTGGGTTTGGCCTCTTTTAATCTATGGAACAAATTTGACACAGGACAAATGACTTCACTCAAACATATCTTATCTTCTTGCAAAAAAACAATTACCAGATAAAAATTTAAGGGAGGACAAATTAAAGGGGAGGGAGAGGGGGCTTGAGGATCCATCACACGTAGATCATTGAGACGGCTGTGACTTTAATAACTGTTTCCGAATTATGCCAAAGAAATGATTCAAACGTCCCTGTTTCTGGCCTCATGCAGCTCGCAAATTGCAAATGCCTTAAAGAAGAACGTGTTTCATGTTCAGATTTTTACCTCATTCTTGTGAGTCAACATTCCCATTCAGTGTAAGCTGGTCCTTTAAAAAAAAACATTATTTATCATTTGAGGTCCTCTGCAGTGAATTTTATAACCTGGGGTAACTACGTACCCTCTTATCTCAGTGTGTAAGTCTCAAATAAAGCTTTGTCTCAATTTGTAATAACCAAATTCCTGGTGGGAAGAAATGAAGATGCAACAACTATGTGGAATAGTGGGAGTTTTCTTTAAATAGTCGTTTCACATTCTGTGTGTCCTTGTTATGTCTGTTTCTTTTCTTGCTCATTTTCCTTTTACGCTGTTGGCCACGCACAATAGAAGTTCAATTCCCCATAACCTGAAAAAAAAATACAAAGCTACCTGTTGTTACAGGCAAAAGCCAGAAAGAGGATCCTTCCGTGAACAGAGAAAACAGACACACATGGGCTTTGATTAAAGGCTTGGAAGTGAAGCCAGTCTGTACTCGTCAGGGAGCAGCTGTTTCACAATCTGAGGGTCCACGTCCACGACAAATTCCTAACACACAAATTCAAATAGTTTTCATCAGAAGCATTTGAATGAAGTCACTTCCAGATTACTTCCGAGGTAAACTGAAGGAACTGTGTTCATGCGCTAATAATCTACACACTGCATCACGATTACTTCCCAGTTATACCAATCAGATGTAGAACTCGAGGCATATCCACATTCATTTATTGAACTTGAATTTCCTTGTATCGCATCACTATATGAAGAACCCAATATTGTCTCACATTTGGGGGACATTTCATAGACACTAATTACACTCTCCAATATTCCTTCGAAACAGGGAAGACGCTTGCCACAAGAGCTTATGCCGAGAGGCTGGACTTTTACTACCGTTCATGCTGGCAGGATTTTCCCATCCCGCCGCAGTGAACTGAGATTTGGCTGGATGCCAAATTCTCCACCCTCGCTGCAGCAGGAGCGTGGCGTGAACCGTAGGTAAGATCGCGCCCGGAGTCCTTTAACGGCGGGGGGGGGGGGGGGGGGGGGGATGGGGGGGGGGGTGTGGGGGAGCTGTAGCGCTGCAGCCACCTCACCGTTTTGGCTGCTCAGGAAACTCTCCTGTTCCAACCGCCTACCACAGGCACATTGGAAGAATTTGCCGGTTGATAATCAACTTCTTTGGTGACATTATGAACATGTCTCCTGTGGACGTAGAACCCATAGGACTACGGACATGAACCCAGATTTTCTTGGCTCAAGAATATGGGAACACTGTGCCACAATGTCTCCCTAGATCATTGCTGACAGCTGCGGAAAGTTTTAGTGATTATGGGGGAGAGATTAAGCAGTTAAGACTGAAGAGAAAAACAGACACATTTATATTGTTCAAAAAAATGCTCTTTTTGGAAAGACAGTACTCTGACTTCTCACAATAATACTTGCTGCCAGAGAAGGCGGAGGTGTGCTGGAATGTTTCGGGAGATCAGGGGACTGTATAAAGGAATACATTTTCACTCTGACTCCCTGAAGCCTGTCCACCAACTACAGTGCACAAGTCAGGAGTGTGATTCATCTGCCTGGATCAGTAAAATTTTAACAATGCTCTAGAAGCTTGGTATCATTTGGGACAAAGCAGCCGCCTGGTCACCCCATCCACCATCTTAACCATTCGCTCCTGTTGTGATGATGAGTTTGTAAAGATATAAAAGAATTTTAAAAGATGCTCAAGGGAAAGGAAACAGTGTGTGGTCCCTTTAAAAGCTGTTTTTGAGTTCTGTGCTAAAATGCAGAGTACACACAGACTCCAGGTTGCAACATTTATTTCAAAAGGAACAAGCATCAGGGTTGACTTGGTAAAAGGCTTTTGCATTCTGCCAGCCTATCAGTTTAAAAAGGACCATCAACTATTAAGAGCCTATTAGATTTGAATTTGATAGTGTCGACAGTATCAAACCAATCCTGGTGTAAGACAATTGCGAGGTCATGGCAGGTATAAAGGCCAGAACAACAGCCACCAGGAGAACATCTCCAGAGGCCAGGGCAGACAGTCAAAAAAATAGCATTCATTCCTAGAGCAGCTCTCCACTCCTGCCAGTTTAAATGGTTCTAAAGAGAATTATCCAGCTATCAACAGAAGGATACCAAGTCAGAAAGACCGTACAGACAGCGAACAACTACTGAAGAACTCCAAAAGCTTCCGAATTCCATTAAGCCTGGCTGTATAATTTCTTTGAGAGTGACTAAAATTCCGTTATTACTGTTTTGGTAATGAATGTTCCATGTATTATTTGAACAGCATTTCAGTCGAATCATACCTACTTAGTATAATACGTGTTTATTTAAAGTTCCTGGTTATTTAAATAAAATACCTTGTTAATTATTCACTTAAAGCGAGTGTCGGAACTTTATATTACTAAACCTCTAGATATTAATTAAGAATAGTTCACACCTTCCCAGATAATTGTTGCAGATTACAACGTGAGTTAAAGGGGATTGAACTCTGTGTCATAACACTCCCTCCACCTCCAACGCACAGCGGCAGCAATGTGTACCATCAGCAAGATGCAACAACTCGCCAAGCCTCCTTCCATTGAACCTTCAAAACCCAGGAGTTCTACCGCCTAGAAGGATAAGGGTAGAAGATGCATGGAACAGCATCACCTGAAAGCTCCCCAGGATGGTGCCTGACTTGGAACTAGCACCAGGTCAAAATCCTGGAACTCCCTCCCTCACAGAAATTTGGGTACATCTATATTGCATACAGACTGCAGTGGTTTAAGATGACTGCTCACCACTACCAGCCTAGGGCAATTAGAGATGGGAAGTGAATGTTGACCTTGCTTGGTTAAAATATTGTATATGTTTAGTGTATAAGTAAATTATTGAAACATTATAACATTTAAACAACATAGAAAGCAGATTGGAAATTTCAACACTAGCCTGAGGCAACTTAGTCCACAACTTTTGCCAACAAAAAAATTCAAAGCGACTCTGTTGTTTGCAAGTAATATCCCAGGTATGTTTATCCCTCATCATCACTCTTTCATTCTTGATCTAATTTCTTCCTGCAGCTGAACATCTTGTAGGTCCTGTGGGTCTCCACTGCCAATAGGCTTCTCCTCTTAACCAAAGATACACTTCATTTACATTTAGCGTTCGAGTGCATTGCGAGTTCAAGTCACATTTTCTGTCAAATGAAAAATATCATCAGAATGTTTGCAGGGAGGCTATTTGTCTAGTCGTAAGTAACTTCACAGCATTTTCTTACTCTAGATGTATCCCGAGAAAGCTTCTTAGAGAGAACCCTTGATGTTTCTTTGGGTGGCACACTGGTTAGCACTACTTCCTCACAGTGATAGGGACCCGGGCTCAATTCCAGCCCAGGGTGACTGCCTGTGTGCAGTTTCCATGTTCTCCCTGTGTCTCCGGTTTCCTCCCTCAGTTCAAAGATGTGCAGGTTAGGTTGATTGGACATGCTAAATCACCCCTTGGTGTCCAATGGATTAGCAGGGTAAATACGGATGGGTTACAGGGGTAGGGCCTGGGTGGGATTGTTGTCAGTGCAGGTTTGATGGACCAAATGGCCTCTTTCTGCACTGTAGGGATTCTATGATTCTATCCTTGGAATATATGAAGTACTGGATCCCTGACATCGCACTGTTGGTCCAGTGGTTGCTGGATTGGATGACTGCTGCCCACCAGCGGCCAGCCCCATCAACCCCACCTGAAGTCCAACTCAGACTGTGGAAATCTCTAAGGAGGCTGAAGGTGCAGAAAGCTCTTCAGCACCTTCATCTTCCTCCATGTCTCCAGCCCCTCCGCCAAAGTCCTTGTCAGCTCCACATGTGCCCATGACCAGAGCTGTCCATGCAGAGATGCACCATCGATTATGCAAAGACTCGTTGCAAAATAACAGGCTTTTATTTATGAAAGAACTGGAGCACACCCGAACCGATAGCTAATCCGAACTGAGGCAAAAGGGGCGGAGAGCAGTCTCCTTTATACCCAGAGAAGGGCGGAGTCCCAGATTGAGGCAGCAGGGGCGTATCCAGGCATATCACACAAACAGACAATACTACAGTGGTTCACCACATGCAGAGACCATGGTCTAAGGGACCTCCCCCTGGTGCATGCACAACAAGGTCAATCATAACACTCTTCATTGCCCTTCAGACAGAGAAGTGCAGAGCTTGCCTCCACCTCCCCTGAGGCAACAAGGGGGCACCTTGTAGGAGCCTTCACAAGCACAGGGTACCATCACCCCTAGTGAATAAATGGCTTGATTGTGGTTACAGTTTTCACATTGTATATATCACCTTTGAGCACTTGGTCAATATATCTGTTCTTCTACATGACCCGGTGTGTGCATGTACAATAGAGAGTTCAAAAGGAATGATAAAATGTAATGTCTCTTCTTACCAGTAATATTGAGGGTATTATGCTGAGTTGCCTCTTGATGGGGCTTCTCCAAAGGTAAGGATGTGGCCTGATTGGTGAGACATATTGAGAGCTTCTTCCTTCTCTGTTGTGTGACTCAGGAATCCAGAAGTCAAAGGCACAAGCATTAGGATGCTCCTTGTATTGTTAAGAACATTGCTGATGTTAAATGCAAGTGTCTTTCAAATCCCAGAAGCGTAGTTTGGAATACAGTTCTTAATTGCTTATTCTGCAATTTGACACAATGTGAGAAAAGAGATGAAAACCACTGAGGAAAGCCAAAGTCTTGTTGCAAACATTCAGAGAAAAAATATTGTTAAACTGTAAAACAAACAAGAAAAGCAATAATACAGAACAAATATTATGCTTAACTACAGTAATGGCCACACACAGTATACTTAAATTAATCCTGTTTCAAATCTCTCTACTTTCCTAAACTCCGAGAATATACCTACCAACAACAACATCCCATGGATTTTAACATTATAAGCCAAATCCACTGCAGCATGGTGGCACAGTGGTTAGCACTGCTGCCTCACAGCACTGGGGACCCCAGTTCGATCCCTGGCTTGGGTCACAGTCTGTGCGGAGTTTGTATGTTCTCCCCATGTCTGCGTAGGTTTCCTCCAGGTGCTCCGGTTTCCTCCCACAGTCCGAATGACATGCTGGTTCGCTGCATTGGCCAGGCTAAATTCTTCCTCAGTGTCCCCAAACAGGCACCGGAGTGTGGCAACTAAGGGATTATCATGGTTAATGTAAGCCAACTTGTGACTCTAATAAATAAACTTTAACTTAAATCCAGCAATAATTGTCACAACCTGTATCTTTCATTTGGGAAATTTTCTTCTGGTTTGAAGAATATCAAACACCTCGGGTTTAAACAGCAGTCTCCAGCTTCCAGCTGGGTGTGGCTATGATCTTATTTGCCCATTAGCTTTTCTCATTACAGGACCAACCCTGCCACTGAGGTATGGTTTATTCCTTTTGATCTCATCCTATCTGAACAATTTGTCTTAGAAGTTTCTCTTACTAACATTTCTGATATGAACATCCCCCTTTTAGAATGCAAGTGTAACATTCATTCTTATTTTTCCTTTTGAACTCCTACCCTCTGTATCTTTAACTCCTGTGATTCTATGCCCTGTTATTGTCCACAACACTTAGGTAAATATCTGTTCATCCTGTTACTAATAAAACTATTAGAAATAGGAACAGGAGTAGGCCATTCGGCCCCTCGAGCCTGCTCTGTCATTCAATAGGTTCATGTCTGATCCAACATTCCTCATGCCTGCTTTCGTGCCCTTTCCCTGTAACCCTTGATTCCCTTACTGCTCAAAAAACTATCTATCTCAGTCTTAAATACACACAAGGACTCTGCCCCACAGCTCCCTGTGGCAAGGAGTTCCAAAGACTCTCAACCCTCTGAGAGAAGAAATTTCTCCTCATCTCAGTCTTAAATTGGCGCCCCTTTATTCTGAGACTGCTCTCTAGCCATAGACTCTCCCATGAGGGAAAACATCCTCTCAGCATTTACCCTGTCAAGTCCTTTAAGAATCTGAGATCACCTCTCATTCTTCTAAATTCCTTTGAGTTGATTCCAACTTGTTTATCCTTTCCTCATAAGACAATCCCTCCATACCAGGGATCATACCAGTGAACCTTCTCTGAACTGCCTCCAACATAATGATGTGGCTCAGAATATAAAAACAGATAGTAAAAGTTTCTACAAATATATAAAATGAAAAAGAGTGGCTAAAGTAAACATTGGTCCTTTAGAGGATGAGAAGGGGGATATATATAAATGATTTGGAAGAAGATGTAGCTGGTCTGATTAGTAAGTTTGCAGACGACACAAAGATTGCTGGAGTTGCAGACAGTGATGAACATTGTCAGAGAATACAGCAGGATATAGATAGGCTGGAAAATTGGGCGGAGAAATGGCAGATGGAATTTAATCCAGATAAATGCGAAGTGATGCATTTTGGTAGATCTAATGCAGGGGGGAGCTATACAATAAATGGCAGAACCATCAGAAGTATAGACACACAGAGGGATCTGGGTGTGCAAGTACACAGATCCTTAAAGGTGGCAGCACAGGTGGAAAAGGTGGTGAAGAAGGCATATGGCATGCTTGCCTTTATTGGACGGGACATAGAGTATAAAAGTTGGCATATGATGTTGCAGTTATGTAGAACGTTGGTTAGGCCACATTTGGAATACTGCGTCCAGTTCTGGTCGCCACACTACCAGAAGGACGTGGAGGCTTTGGAGAGAGTGCAGAAAAGGTTTACCAGGATGTTGCTTGGTATGGAGGGTATTAGCTATGAGGAGAGATTGAATAAACTAGGGTTGTTCTCCCTGGAAAGACGGAGGTTGAGGGGCGACCTCATAGAAGTTTATAAAATTGTGAAGGGCATAGACAGGGTGAACAGTTGGAAGCTTTTTTCCAGATCGGAAATGACAAGCACAAGGGGTCACAAGTTCAAGGTTCAATACAGATATGTGGGGGACATATTTTACACAGAGGGTGGTGGGGGCCTGGAATGCACTATCAAGCAAGGTGGTTGAGGCAGACATGTTAGGATCATTCAAGACTTATCTAGATAGCCACATGAACAGACTGGGAATAGAGGGATACAAACGGATGGTCTAGTTAGGGACACATGATCGGTGCAGGCTTGGAGGGCCGAAGGGCCTGTTCCTGTGCTGTATTGTTCTTTGTTCTTTGTTCTTTGATATCTTGCCTTAAGTAAAGGGACTAAAGTGGTCTCACCAGCACCTTGTACAGTTACAGCAAGACTTCTCTCCTCTTATGCTCAACCCCCTTGAAATAAGGGCCAACATTCCATTAGCCTTGCTGATTACCTGCTGCACCTGTGTGCCAGCTTTCTGTGTTTGGTGCACAAGCCCCCCCAAGTCCTTTTGTGTTGCAGCTCTCTCCGCTTTTTCTCCATTTTGTTCTCCCTTTGCTTATTTTACCAATACTGAGGGCCTAACATCATCCTGAGGCTGTTATTGCAGAATTATGCTGTCCGGAACCCAATCAACCTCAAGCCTGTTGTATTCAGGAAAACATGATCATGTATGTGGCCCAGCCAGAAATTTTTAAGGGGAGTCCTGGAGGCTGCTATGGTACTTCATTTTAATATTAATTTAACATTCTTTCCATCTCAGATATGTGTGCCTCATTTTAACATATGGTGGGAATAGAGCCTTTGTGATATTGCCTCAGCTCCTGTGGTGGCACAGATATAATTCATTCTTTCGTAAGTGGAATGATACTTTGTGCCTCAAGGATCTGGAATGGGACAACCCCCCCTCCCACCCACCCGGGAATCAGGTGACATGGTGAGCAGGCATTGTACTTGCAAACAAGAAAAGGTCGTGGTCTTTTGAGACTGTGCCAAATAAAAACCTTCACCCTGCATCTAACAGTTCAGGATGAAGCATCAATAGACAATGAACCAAGTACTTGCCTTCATGTAGAGGACCAACCCTGCATCTACCTTGTGCTGTATCCAGATCTGACAGAGAAGGTTGCAATCCAGAGCGAGGCACTGACACTTCTTACCTGACTGAGTACCGAGGTTTGCCTTTGATCTTTGTTTTTGCTTTACTGAAGATTTATGTTGGTGATAATTGATGGATCTTATATCTGTCGCATCTTTTGCGGTACTGCCTGATATTTTGTGACAAGAGTTTCTTGCTTTAGATCGAAAAACAAAAGGTCCCGCTCACCGATGTCACCAATTCCAGGCAACAACAGAACAGGAACTCGGAAACGTATCTTTTCATTATCAGGCTCGCACAGGTGCTAATGCCTGCTCCATGGTGTTCATGTCCTTAATATGTCGTCTAGATTTTCCTCTTTGTCTCAATGCTGGCAGTGTTGTCAAAAAGAGCTGGTTTCAATAATTAATTCACCCACCTCCGCACTAGTTTAGATAAGAAGGCGGCACTATTGCGGCCGGTGCTCCGGGTGCCTGGACTTTATTACAGACTGAAACAACAAAGGTGGCCTAGGTTAATGCCCTACCCTATGACAGTAGGAGGTTTCTATAATCATCCACAACAGCACAACCTGAGATCAGAGATCAAATCAATGACCAGGAACCATGGAATCCTGCAGTGCTGGAGGAGGCCATTTGGCCCATTGAGTCTGCACTGATTACAGTACCACCCAGGCCCTAACCCCCGTAACACCATGTATTTACCCTAGCTAGTCCTCCTGACTCTAAGGTACAATTTAGCATGGCTAATCAACCTAACCCCCACATCTTTGGACTGTGGGAGGAAGCCGGAGCACCCAGAGGAAACCCACACAGACATGGGGAGAACGTGCCAACTGCACACAGTCACCCAAGGCCGGAATCGAACCCGGGTCCCTGGTGCTGTGAGGCAGCAGTGCTAACCACTGTGCCGCCGTGCTGCCCACGGAAGGAACCCATGAGGAGATAGAGTGAACCAGAGAAATGCAAATGGAGAAATGGCAATGGCCACAAGAAGTGAAAGAAAGAGATGAAAGTGAAGAGCGTTACTGGAACAAGAAAGGGTAAGGTGAATCAAACTTCGTTGGAGCACCGCAAGTTACAGATTAATCTTATTTCTGGCTGAGACTTGTTGGTTCTTTGACTGGCCCACTATAAATCACCTGAAAAAAACAGTCTCTGGACTTCAACACTGGCTGAGGGTTAATATAACAGATCAGATTGTGTTTTTTGGACCTGTACCTCATCATTTCCCACACTAACTATGTACACCCCAGGTGAGACAGACACCCAATTGGGCCTTCCTTAGAAGAGGTGAGGAGTCTTCAAGAAGTTATAAATGCAAAACCTAGAGAATATTGAGGATATTTTTGTAGGCAAGATTGTAGTGCAGGCGTGCTGCTTCTGGCTCTACATTCAGTCATTATGGAGTTGTGACCTGCCGGTTAGCATTGTACTGTGTTGGGTGAATTCAACACATGGTGGATGAAGCATTTGTGCACCAAGAACAGGCCCTGTATGAACCACAATTGTTCTGTGCTTAAAAAATTCCCAACATGCTCTCCTCCTACGGGTGCATCTACCCTTTCCAATATGGCGGACAGCATACTTCCCAGTGGAAATATGGGCATGTTACTAGCTGCTACATTGAAGGCCATTTAGTGTCTGAAAAAAAGGCTGAACTTTTCAGACCATATATTGTCCTGTTCACATTCTTCAATTTCACATTCTTCAATTGAAATGGCTAATTGAAATTCTTGTGAATTCATTTGATTTAACTTTTGTAGAAAGTTGAATTCCTCTTTTAATGGAGTTATTTATCTTCATTTTTTATTATTTCCTTAATAAAAGAGAACATTATTTTTCCGGCACTGGTTTATCTGTTTTATGCGGTTGAAACATAAACAGTTGTCAGTTTACTGTGTTGAGGATCAATGGGTGCAGTTTATACGGGGCAAATACTTACCGTTGATACTTTGCCCATTACCATGCATTCACTTAACAGGCTTTTCAACAAGCTGTAGAGCAAAACTTGGCCTAAGTTTCACTTTGACCTGAGGAGGAAATATCTGTCTGTGATCTCTGGCAGCTTTCCTGACATCCAATATTGTGCCAACTCCCACCAACTGTGAACTGTTTTAACACTCGGCAAGCGATTTTCCATATTTTAATTTAAGTCCTGCCTCCTGTTTCAACAAATAGGCCAGTTAAGGAGATTCTTTTTTTAACTCTTGCTATTACATAGCCAGACATCGAACAAACAAACCTTTTACATTAACATTCACAAAACATACGTACATCCGTGTGTTAGATCCCCACCCACTGTTTTATTATTCCATATTTCAATGATGCGTAAATTTGGCCCACTTACACTGCCTTGCAGCGCCCAATGTTGAAGATATTAATTATTGACCATAGCATGTCACTTAATAGTAAGGCCACTGTGCAAAAATCAAGTTAAGGTGCAAATTAACTCTTAATTGTCAGAAACATCAATGATTGAGCCAGGTATAGAAATGTATTATTAACATTACTTCATCTAGCTTTCATTGCAAGGGAGCACTGATAAGGAGATTGAATGAGAAAGAAAGAGAAGGAAAAAAGAAGGAAAGAAAGAGAGAAGGAAAGAAAGAAGGAAAGAAGGAACTCCTTGCTCTTATTTGAATAATGATCTTTTACATGGATTTAAGTAGTGGGTAGAGTCTTGATTCTAAAGGAAGAAGCACTACATTGAAGACAAATTGATTCTTAACCATTGTCACTGATGGCTTCAGAAACCTCAGCGATGTTGTACTAATAACAGAGTCAAAGAAACAGACACAAACCCCAAGATTATCTGATTACTTGTTTTCATTCATGGTCAGACAACACAACCCAAAGAAACAAGTTCTTTGGTCAACTCCATCGTCAGCTGTTTCCCAATAATGTGGAAAGAAGAACACCAACAAGCAGAACCGACTGAAAATGTGGGATGTCACCAGTGAACATTGAGTAATAGACCTCATATACCATAAAATTATATATAGTGAACATAGAATCCCTACAGTGCAGAAGGAGGCCATTTGGCCCATTGAGCCTGCACCGACAACAATCCCACACAGGCCCTATCCCCATAAACCCATGTATTTAGCTTGCTAATCCCCCTGACACTAAGGAGAAATTTTGCATGGCCAATACACCTAACCAGCACGTCTTTCGGACTGTGGGAGGAAACCGGAGCACCTGGAGGAAACACACACAGACACAGGAAGAATGTGCAAACTCCACACAGTCAGTCACCCGAGGCCGGAATTGAACCTGGGTCGCTGGCGCCGTGAGGCAGCAATGCTAACCACTGTGCCACCGTGCCACCAGTGAGGATGAACATAAATAAATCAAACCATCCTCGTATGACGTCTTCCATGAACGGATTTGCCCTACGTACAGTGGGCAATTTATGCCAGTCAGTACAAATTTCAGTAGCTTCATAGACCTTTTCTAAATTGATCCATGAGCCTGTTGAAAATCTAACAATTCAGAGCACTTGACAGAGGTTCAGGAAGTTCGGTAGCAAACAGCAGAAAGAGAAAATAGAGGGTGCAGGTGAGAAAAATCAATAATAACCGTTATAGCCACACATGCCTGGTAATTCTATGGAATTAACTCCTAGAAATTCAGCAGCTGAGTTACTTTACATTTAGGCAATGTATCTGCAACAGCAAAAAATATACTGTGGCTTAAAATGCACAGAACAAAATACAAAATACATATACTGCTTCTCCAGAAAACAGCCTTCTGCAAGACCAAAATGGGGGATTCAGCACATCAAACTATCTTTGAGGAGGCAATCACGTCAGTCATTAGGTGATAGCTGGACTAGGTATAGGCAATGCACAAACTGTAAGAGAAAGCTACGTAACTAGTTTGTAGAATTATAGCAACTATCTGAAGATGGAGGGACGGGGAGGTGGATTTTGTACCAGCATTCACTGCGAGCGCAAATGGCAATCTGGGCGCAAAATCCTACAAGAGTCAGGAACATTTATTTTGCATTCACTCAGGGGATGAGGACATCGCTGGCTGGGTCATCATTTATTGCCCATCCCTGGGTCATCATTTATTGCACACCTCCAGAGGGTATTTGGGAGTCAACCACATTGCTGTATGCGGACACTCCACACAGACTTTGACCCGAGGCCAGAATTGAACCCAGGTCCTTGGAGCTGTGAGGCAGCAGTGCTAACCACTATAGCACTATGCCATCCAAGGAATAGCACAGCGTACTACTTGTCGTGTCTATGGAAGGAGCAGAGACTGAAGTTGATGAAAAACTGGCTTCTGCTAAGTAGGGGCATAATATTTTCATGACCCTGATATGAACATGGCTCCAAACAGGTGTATGGGCCCACACTCAGTGCACCTCCCTCCCCCCTCACCACCCCACCAAAAGTTGTGGAATAAGCTTAGGTTAATTCAATCTTCCTCATTAGCATTATACATTCCAAAAGGAGTTGAAGACAAGTTTCCTTTTTGCAGCAAGTTATGTCTCAAGGAGACACATTTGAGACAGAGGCCAATGCTCCACTTAAGGAATAAGTGAATCAGCGGTTGAAGTGGAGGAAGGTACAAGACTTTGGAGAGAGTACTGGCCACCAGGATTAGTCTTTAAATAGTTTGAACAAAGTTCTGCACAAACATAATACAGTCAATGGCCTTTTTCTCTCATTCCAAAACAGCCCTTTAATCAATATAATCACAGCTTGAAAACATTTCAATAATTTTCCCAAGCCCAGTAGAAACTTTGTTTCAGTGGTACTGTAAATATTACATAATATTCAATATTCAAACAACATTTTCTTGACTTCACTGTTTGTATTGTAAAATACAATATTAAATTATATTCTTGTAGATTAATATTTACATTCTAATACACAATAATATTCTGCGGAACCATGAGTTCTTTCGCTTCACATGTCTCTGATTACTTCAAAGCGCAAACATAAAGGCCCTGATTTTACTGGCACGCCCACTCCGATTTCAGGGCGGATGAGGCTCGCAGAGCGGCATTCTCCGTTGGCCTCGAGAGCAATCTTACAATCCTCGATCGGGCGTGCTGGTAAAATTCTGACCAAAGTCTTGCAGTTCTCACAGAATCTTATATTTGATAGAGACCATTCCGCTCCTCTTGTTGATCTTCATACTAGCTCCACATAGAACAGCCAATTTAGCTCAACTTGTATAGAAGTCAAAACTCTAGTGGTCTGTGTTAATAGTTTTAGTTGTTTATAGTTTGCCATATTTAGTGCCTTTCTCTTGTTCCATGAGTGGTCATACAAGAGTTTCTAATAACAGAAATGTGTCCACGCCAAAATCTAAGAACACGCAGTACCGAAGAATCTTCACCACAGGAGAAAAAACTCTTGCTGAGTCCTACAGTAACAAACATTTCTACCATTTATCAACTGTCTCTGACATTTAAGTGACTGCAGTCATAAAGCCACCTACACCAAGTCAACTCTTCATTGACAGAAATCTTTAACTCCTTAACATTTCATTGTCTTAATGCCCTAACCCAAACTGTGGCAGCATCAAAGGTGGTCTCAATACGTTGATTCAATTGTATGTTCTTTTTTAGCTCTCTGCCTCGCCATAGCCTTGCTGATTATATTTCGATAGGAATCCTTTCCAGCATTTGCATTTCTTGCCAAACACTACAAAAATCACCTTTGATCAGACACTCAGGCATGTGCACATTAAATCCAGTCCTCCACATTTAGACTTCTGTAGTCCAAGACAACTATTTTTCTTTAAGTCTATTTAGGGCACATCCTTATTGCTGGATTAATGCAATGTTGCTCTTTTCCCAATGCAAGATCTAGGTTATTGAGAGCATAGAGAATTATCCTTTAATATTGTGGCCTTATTTCAGGCCTGAGATCCAATCTGTTGTGGGAGCAGAGGTTTGCTGAAGTTACCATTGGAGGTTTACTGTCATTTTCCTCTCCCAATCATTTCGGGCAGGGTCAGCGACAGGGGCTGTGCCCAGCCAGTGCCTCGTGGCAGTGCTGTTGCAGTGCCAGGTGGCAGTGCTGGGAGGAGGATGGCAGGCAGTGCTCCAGGGTGAACTCCTTTGCAATGTGGCAATCTGGACACGGCAATTGGCAAAACCACAAGAACTATTGCTTGAAAGAGCTGGGCCCAGCAGCCAGCTAAGAGACTGCCTTTTAAAAATTGGTGCCTGCTGAAGTGAGTGTTAAAGAGCAGTACATCTATTATCCCCACTTTGAGACTATTACTTTCCCACTAATTGCCAAATTGGCCAAGTGAAAATTGGCCCAATTTCATCTTTCATTACAAAGAACATCAGAACCAAGGTTTTCATGTTAACTCTTCTACGCTTTCACCTGAGTCTATTAATGATCTCAGTGCTTTATATTGGTACAAACCCCTTAAATACATGCTTTATTAAGGGGTTTACAATTTTGTAACACTTAACATTCAGAAGAAATCTCCTCCCCGAACAAAAATTTAAAGCTATTATAGGTTGAGGCAATACCCAAATATTACCATCGCCCCCTGAATAAATGCCTCATCCAACAGATTTGCATCGAAGAATCGGATGTTTAGTCATCCAGCTACATGCAGGATTACATTGCTGTCTTCAAAGAACAAAGAAAATTACAGCACAGGAACAGGCCCTTCGGCCCTCCAAGCCTGCACCAACCATGCTGCCCGACTGAACTAAAACCCCTACCCTTCCGGGGACCATATCCCTCTATTCCCATCCTATTCATGTATTTGTCCAGACGCCCCTTAAAACTCACTATCGTATCTGCTTCCACTACCTCCCCCGGCAGCAAGTTCGAGGCACCCACCACCCTCACTTGCCTCGTACATCTCCTTTAAACCTTGCCCCAGTAAAGGATTTTAAATCAGTCCTCATTACTGTGTTCTGGATAGAATGACATCACTCAGCTGCCCCTTTACAGCTCTTATATTTTCCACTGCATTCTGCTTCACGAATGAAATCAATGTTTATTTTGCTTTGGTTTGAGCCAACCCTCTGTGTGGGATAACCAGAGAGCCAAGGCCTGGTTCAGTGAAAGCAGCCTTATCTGAATGGACTGTCTGATGAGAAGCATTGATCTAACCTGCTGGTGCAAATGTGTAATCCTGTCTGTTCAAGATACGGTGACACGGTGGCACAGTGGTTAGCACTGCTGCCTCACAGCACCAGGGATCCGGGTTCAATTCCAGCCTCGGGTCACTGTCTATGTGGAGTTTGCACATTCTCCTTGTGTCTGTGTGGGTTTCCTCTGGGTGCTCCGGTTTCCTCCCACAGTCCAAAGATGTGCTGGTTAGGTTGATTGGCCACGCTAAATTGTTCCTTTGCGTCAGGGGGATTAGCAGGGCAAATATGTGGAGATAGGGTGGGATTCTGGTTGATGCAGACTGGATGGGCTAAATGGCCTCCTTCTGCACTGTAAGGATTCTATCTCTTGGGCAAGCTGCTTCATAGAATCCCTACAGTGGAGAAGAGGCCATTCAGCCCATTGAGTCTGCACCGACTCTCTGACAGAGTATCTTACCCAGGCCCTCTCCTTCCACGCTATCCCTATAACCCCACACATTTTACCACAGCTAATCTATCTAACCTACACATCCTGGAACACTAAGGAGCAATTCAGCTTGGTCAATCCATCTAACCTGCACATCTTTGGACTGTGGGAGGAAACCAGAGCACCCGGAGGAAACCCATGCAGACACTGGGAAAACGTGCAAACTCCACAGAGGTAGTTACCCAAGGCCGGAATTGAACCCGGGTCCCTGGCGCTGTGAGGCAGCAGTGCTAACCACCGTGCCACCGTGCCGCTCATTAAGAGTATTTGAGTTGGATTTTACTTGAGAGGAAGCTATTACATTTGTCATGCTGCTGAGGTCCAATGCTTCGACATTGCAGTCCTCAAGTATCAACTTCCATCCCTTCGATCAGATAATGTGGAAGGTTAGTGGCAGCACCCTCTCTTCCATCTTCCTGCACCACTTCCCTCTTGCTCTGAGGCAAACTATGTTATGCTTGCAGAAGTAGAGCTGGGATTATTGTCCAGCTCTTTGGGAAGAATGGACAGATGATTGGGGAACTGTCTGGCCTGAGACAGAAGTCAAACATTACGCACATTGAACCTCTTCCATTACCCAATCCATGGTGACTGCCAACAGAAAACCTTCAGCCTGGAACATGTATCACAGCTGTGTCAGCATGTAGAACTATATGTTAAACATTGGAGTGTTACTGCTGTGTAAATAAATAGCCCACAATTGCACCAGTATGCTCGTTGGTGCGAACAGACTCCCACATGTCCCTGCAAATGCTCTCTAAGTGGAAGAAAATTGAGGTAAAATTCTGTATCAATTGTGATGAGTCTGTGTTGATTGTAAAATATTCACTCTCCTGAGTTAATCTGAGAAGTTCACAAAGCTATGCTCTTTGATTTCCTCTGACAGATTAGGGAATCTACATTATGCAGGAATTTAGAGATAAAAGTCTGATTATAGCATTGTGTGAAACTCCACTCCAATGAGTAGCCAAATGTGTTTTTTTCAAAACAGAATTGAAATTAGATTGCACAGAACATCAAAGGGCTGTAATTAATACCCCCTCCCTTCCCCCATCGGTGTATTTGAAGGCAGGGGGAGGGCCACCCAAAATAAAATGCTCTCCCACTGCCTTCCAACCAACCCTAACCTAACCCTATAGTGTGCATGGTGGGTAAGGCACAAGCAATCTGCCCACCCGTAGGCCTGTTAGGCCCTTAAGTGGTCAGTTAATGCCTATCGGGCGGCTCTCCACCCGAAGATGGTACCACCCTACTATGTGCCTCCACCTGGCAACTAAAATCCAATCTCCCTCTCCCCTCCACTGTTCCCCCCCCCAACTCCCCCTCACTCCCGCCATCCCACTCCCTCCCACTTGCTAAGGTCCCTGATTCCTCCCTTTCCGGCCTTGACACCAACAGGATGGTCCCAAACCGGACGGGAAAATTTGGGGAGCCGTTAAAAGTCAACAGCTTTCCGCATTTTCCTGTCCTGCCAGCGATGATGTCTGCCAGTGTCATAGCTGGAAAATCCCACCTCTTGACTCTTGCACTGATGCTTTGGCCTCCCCCATCAATGAGGGTCGGAGGAACTGTGGAGCCTTCCCTTTCTGTCAGTTCTTTAATTGTCCTAAATTATGTTATGCTTGTTTAGCACTGCCCGGCGTCACTGAATAAGGTTATCTATCATTTCATGAATAAGCAGTCTTTTATTCAATATGACAGATATATTATGGTTTCGATTTTTCGTATTGTCTCACGCTTGCTAATTGTTTAGATTTTGCCTTTATCTGAAACATCACCTTGGGCTGAGTGTAGAAATGAAAATCTTGCAGAAGGATTACCCGTCCCTCACTAAATCTACACCATCTTTATTTCCATTCACTACCTTGGTAATCCTTTCACAGTGTTTCTCTCAAATTGATGTCTACAACTTTTAAAGAAGCCAACAGGGGACAGGAGAGACAAAAATAATTCATTAAATCTCATTCTTCGCAATTGCTTCTTTGAAGATTACTGATGATAAGTCCAAGACTTCGATTATCTTTCCTTAAATTATTTGCCAGCTTACTCCAGAATGATTGGAGGAGTTTATAATGCATTTACAAATTTTAAACCATGATCGAGTTTCCAATGTTTATTCTTGACTAATGCTTTTCTTCCCCAATTTGATATTAGTGCGACCTGTGGTAAATAAGTGTAGGTCCGTCGACAAATGTCATTTTCATGGCCAACAGTCTTTATTCCAGAGGATTTTACAAAATTCTGGATTAGCAACAAACATTGATTGGTAATAGACAAAAGATATTGAAATCACCAAGAAAGAGTGCAGAAAAGATTTACTCGGATGCCACCGGGACTTGATGGATTGAGTTATAAGGAGAGGCTGGATAGACTGGGACTTTTTCTCTGGACCGTAGGAGGCTGAGGAGTGATCTTTTGAGGTCTATAAAATAATGGGAGGCATAGATCACCTAGATAGTCAACATCTTTTCCCAAAGATAGGGCAGTCTAAAACTAGAAGGCATAGGTTTAACATGAGAGGGGAGAGATACAAAAGGGTCCAGAGGGGCAATTTTTTCACACAGAGGGTGGTGAGTGTCTGGAACGATCTGCCAGAGACAGTGGTAGAGATGGGTACAATTTTGTCTTTTAAAAGGCGTTTAGACAGTTACATGGGTAAGATGGGTATAGAGGGATATGGGCCAACCACAGGCAATTGCGACTCGCTTAGTTGTTAAAAATAAAGGGCAGCATAGACAAGTTGGGCTGAAGGGCCTGTTTCCATGCTGTAAACCTCTATGACTCTAAGTCACACACCATTCTGACTTGGAGCTATATCGCTATTCCTTCACTGTTGTTAGAATGTAACCAATGATAACACTGGATCTGTTGTAATGTGACCAATGGCAACATGCTGTGAGGGTCAGCTGGTTAGCTGACCCAGTAAACTATGCAATAAAACAATGTGGTGGTTAGCTGACTCAGTATAAATAAGAAGCTGTTGGCGACTGTGGGAGCTGGGAATGGCCCAGGGTGAGGCCTCAGGTGTTGGAGTAATGAAGTATCTTTATTAAACTTTTTCTTTGATTTTGAGTAAGTTCTGTTTTATTTTGTTGCCTACAACTGAAGAGTTCCTTCTGGTGGATCAACAATTGTCGTTGGATCAGAATCCTGGAACTTCCTTTCTAACAGCACTGTGGATGCACCTACAGCAGAGCGGAGAAGCTACGGCATCTCCTCTGGAGCCTTCAACATGTCATTGATGAAGACGAACATCTCGCCAAGGCCATCCCCCACTTCTTGCCTTCAAACAACCGCACAACCTCAAACAGACCATTGTCTGCAGCAAACTACCCAGTCTTCAGGAGAACAGTGACCAAGACACCACACAACCCTGCCACAGCAACCTCTGCAAGACGTGCCGGATCATCGACACGGATGCCATCATCTCACGCGAGAACACCATCCACCAGGTACACGGTACATACTCTTGCAACTCGGCCAACGTTGTCTACCTGATACGCTGCAGGAAAGGATGTCCCGAGGCATGGTACATTGGGGAAACCATGCAGACGCTGTGACAACGGATGAATGAACACCGCTGGACAATCACCAGGCAAGACTGTTCTCTTCCTGTTGGCGAGCACTTCAGCGGTCATGGGCATTCAGCCTCTGATATTCGGGTAAGTGTTCTCCAAGGCGGCCTTCACGACACACAACGGCGCAGAGTCGCTGAGCAGAAACTGATAGCCAAGTTCCGCACACATGAGGACGGCCTCAACCGGGATCTTGGGTTCATGTCACACTATCTGTAATCCCCACAGCTTGCCTGGACTTGCAGAGTCTCACTGGCTGTCCTGTCTGGAGACGATACACATCTCTTTAACCTGTCTTGGTGCTCTCTCCACTCACATTGTTTGTACCTTTAAGACTTGATTAGCTGCAAGTATTCGCATTCCAACCATTATTCTGTAAATTGAGTTTGTGTCTTTATATGCCCTGTTTGTGAACAGAATTCCCACTCACCTGAAGAAGGAGCTTAAGGCTCCGAAAGCTTGTGGCTTTTGCTACCAAATAAACCTGTTGGACTTTAACCTGGTGTTGTTAAACTTCTTACTGTGTTGCACCTACAACACAGGGACAGCAGCGGTTCAAGACATTCTGAAAGGCAATGGGGGATGGGCAATGAATGCTGACCTTGCCAGTGATGCCTAAATCCCATGAAAGAACAATAAAAATGCAAATAAATGCTCCACAGGGTTTTGGAAGGTGGATTTAGCAATGAATAGTCACCTATCCTAGCCTGACAATGGAGCACACTCTCGATTTTAACTCAGGGTGTGAACTGAAGGCTGATACACGCAGCAAACTATCTGCCATCCCATAGAGAATGAGGCTTGCGGGTTTCAACAGGAAAAGAAAATGAATAGAAACCATTGACTGAATTTTGACACAATGAGTGAAAAGATAAAGGCAAGTAAAAGTTGGAATGTTAAGAGAAAGTGGAATCGATTAATGGTCAGTGTTTAATGCTGATGCCCTTCCAAAACTGGAGTGAAAAAGCACTTTTGTAAATGATCCAACTGTTTACCTGTTGTAACATGTCTTTAAGGGATAGGGGCAGGAGATAGGAAAGTCATGATTTTTCTTGGTACGGCACGGTGGCACAGTGGTTAGCACTTCTGCCTCACAGCGCCAGGGACCCGGGTTCAATTCCGGCCTGGGTCACTGTCGGTGAGGAGTTTGCACGTTCTCCCTGTGTCTGCATGGGTTTCCTCCGGATGCTCTGGTTTTCTCCCACATTCCAAAGATGTGCGGGTTAGATGGATTGGTCATACTAAATTCCCGCTTTGTGTCAGGGGGACGAGCAGGGTAAATGGGGTTACGTGGATAGGACCTGTGTGGGATTGTTGTTGGTGCAGGCTCAATGGGCTGAATGGCCTCCTTCTGCACTATAGGGATTCTATGATTCTATGGTTTGTGGGATGTGGGTGTCACTGGCTGGGCCAACATGTATTGCCCATCCCTAACTGCCCTTGAGAAGGTGGTGATGAGCTGCCTTCTTGAACAATTGCAGTCCCTAAGGTGTAGGTATACTCAGGGTGCTGTTAGGGAGGGAGTTCCAGGATTTTCGCCCAGTGACAGTGAAGGAACAGTGATACATTTCCCAGTGAGGCTGGTGAGTGACTAGGACGGGAGCTTGCAGGTGGTGGTGTTCCCATGTCTTTGCTGCCCTTGACCTTTTAGATGGTAGTGGTCATGTGTTTGGAAGATGCTGCCTCAGGAACCTTGATGAGATCCTGCACTGCATCTTGTAGGTCAGTCACACTGTTTCCAGCATCTGTGGAGGGAGTGATTTTTGTGGAGGAGTTTCCAATCAAGTGGGCAGCTTTGTACCATATGGTGTTGAGCTTATTGAATGTTGTTGGAGCTGCACTCATGCAGGGAAGTGAAGAGTATTGTTGCTGATGAGCTCAAAATGGCCAAGCAAAGAAAGGACATGACTATAGTCTGATGGGAAATATGGCTAACTTAAAAAAAAAACGTTTTAACTCCAGACTATGAGTGTGTGGCTACAAGAAGAAATGATCTTTACTTGCAACCAACGTCTTAGGTTTTACGATGGGTAATAAAGTCAGCAGGATTCTGGATAATGGTTGTTTTCAAAGGAGAAGCTGACCATGGAAGCAAGACACATTGCTGACAACAAGTTCATTCTAATCAATAAAATGGACAGGAACCAGATATGAAATGGAGTCAGAAGAGCTGAAGACAACAGACCTAAGGTCAGGCAGCCTGAAACAAACATATTTGAACGATATCCCTGTGGTGAATGCCGACGTGTGGGAATACATATTTTTCAGCCAAGCTCAGAAGATATGAGGATATCAGCCATGACTGAATGGCAGAGCAGACTCGATGGGCCGAGTGACCTAATTCTGCTCCTATATCTGATGGTCTTATGGTAAATATTGGAGTTTTAAAGAACAGAAAAAGAGGAAACCTCAAACTTTAAACTTGATGAAGTCTAAACCCTCTTAACATCTGTTCAGTGTGAGTGAATAGAGACACCCCGACAGGTCCATTGCATAAGTATAAATAGTTAAAACTTATGTCTGTAAACGTATTATAGTAGATTTACAGGGGAATAGAAGCATTGACTTGTGACAAGAGAATCAGTCTTGTAGCAGTCATAGGTAATTACTTTTTTTTACACTTTCCTAATAAAGATGTGGTTTGATTTAAAGATAAAGGGTGTGATCTTTCCGCCCTGCTGTGCAGGTTGATTAGTGTAGCGGGGCAAGAAGGAGGCTAAAGTGTCACTTTCTATCCATGTATATATCTTCCCATGTGCCTGGTCTGAATAAGTGAACCCACAACAGGTTTACACAATCCATTATGAGACTAGCTTAGGGGTTTTAAAAAAGAACAGGCGGCATGGACAAGATGGGCCAAAGGGCCTGTTTCCCTGCTGTAAACCGCTATGACTATGACGCTAAAAACAAGAATCGTGCTCGGCATTGGGACAGTCGGAATCCTCCCAGGCCATTTTTAGTGATGTAATCGGTCTCACGTCTGGGAAGGGTGCAAGGCTTTTTAAAAGATATTTATTAACTTAGAAACATAGAAACATAGAAAAACTACAGCACAAAACAGGCCCTTCGACCCCACAAGTTGTGCCGAACATATCCCTACCTTTTAGGCCTACCTATAACCCTCCATCCTATTAAGTCCCATGTACTCATCCAGGAGTCTCTTAAAAGACCCTATTGAGTTTGCCTCCACCACCACTGACGGCAGCCAATTCCACTCGCCCACCACCCTCTGTGTGAAAAACTTCCCCCTAACATTTCCCCTGTACCTACCCCCCAGCACCTTAAACCTGTGTTCTCCCGTAGCAGCCATTTCCACCCTGGGAAAAAGCCTCTGAGAGTCCACCCGATCTATGCCTCTCAACATCTTATATACCTCTATTAGGTCTCCTCTCATCCTACGTCTCTCCAAGGAGAAAAGACCGAGCTCCCTCAGCCTATCCTCATCAGGCATGCCACTCAATCCAGGCAACATCCTTGTAAATCTCCTCTGCACCCCTTCAACCTTTTCCACATCCTTCCTGTAATGAGGCGACCAGAACTGAGCACAGTACTCCAAGTGGGGTCTGACGAGGGTCTTATATAGCTGCATCATTATCCCCGGACTCCTAAACTCAATCCCGCGATTGATAAAGGCCAGCACACCATAAGCCTTCTTAACCACCTCCTCCACCTGTGGGGCCGATTTTAGAGTCCTATGGACCCGGACCCGAAGGTCCTTCTGATCCTCTATAGTACTAAGAGTCTTTCCCTTTATATTGTACTCCTTCATCCCATTTGACCTGCCAAAATGGATCACTACACATTTATCTGGGTTGAAATCCATCTGCCACTTCTCCACCCAGTCTTGCATCCTATCTATGTCCCTCTGTAACTTCTGACATCCCTCCAGTGTCAGAAGGGCCTTCCCTTTAAACTTATTTAAACCTGATTAGTGAGCCCGGAACAGAACAGTCTAGGCTCACTTTGCTCTCCGACCTTGCTGGTGGAGGTCCTCACCAGCGAGGATCACGTATGGTCCCCACCAACGGGGACCTGACGTGGTGGCCTTGCCAGTGGACTGGAGATCATTGAGGACCCCTGGGGGATGAAGGGCAGGGGGGGAGGTGGGGGCAGTGTCCATATGTACACAGTATATGAGAGATCGGGGGCATGCCTAGCAGTCGCAGCTGGCTTCCCTGACGAGCTTAGGCCCCGCCTCCCCTTTACCGGCGTTAAAAACCCAACTGCCAAAATAATTCAGAGTGTAGGAAAATTGTGTGGGGTAGCTCGCTGAAAAAACCAGAGTGAAACACTTTGGCTTTCAGACTTTTGTGACACTTAGAATTTTGGGGGGAAATCTCTGCCCAAAGTTTCTGGCCGGGATTTTACGATCTCGCTCCCGTGAGGCTCGTAAAATCCCACCTGAGGCCAACGGAAAATTCTGTTCCGCGAGCTTCGCCCGCCCCGATTTCGGGGCTGGCTTGTCGGTAAAATTCCATCTTTTGTGTCTGTCAGTTAACTGGAGCAAGAGTCTCAATTAACAGTATCCCATCACACTCTTGACTTGTGCATTGTAGATGGTGGACAGGCTTTGGGGAGTCAGGAGGCATTATTCATTGCAGGATTCCCAGCCTCTAACCTGCTGTTTACCCACAGTATTTCATATTGCTAGCCCAGTTCAGTTTTGGTCAATGGTAACTCCCAGGATGTTGATTGATGGTGGGAGATGATAATGCCATTAAATATCAAGGGACGATGGTTGGATTCTCTCTTATTGGAGGTGGTTATTGCCTGGCACTTGTGTGATGCACATGGTTACTTGCCACTGTCAGCCCAGCAGAGCACATACAGGCAGCTCTGCTATAGATGTGTTGCTTTCTATCCATGTATATATGTTCCCATGTGCCTGGTCTGAATAAGTGAACCCACAACAGGTTTACACAATCCATTATGTGAGATTGTTGCCTTTATATCATTATAAAAACACGATGTTACCTCCTTGAGGCTTTGTAAAGGTGAATAATGAAGAACCCATGCAACTTTCCACTGGCACACATCAAAGGATCAGGGCTGCTGCTGGTAAGGATAATAAGGCAAGGAGCAGTAATGACCACCACAGAGAGTGGGAATGTGGAATAGTTTCTATTCATAAGCATGTTCTGGTGAAAGGACAAAACAGTGCAGAAGGTATTTGACGTTCAGACGTGGTAGCGGGTTGGCAATGTAGATTGTCACCCTCCTCTGATTTTATTGCACATGGACCTTCAAAACATACACATCTGAAAAGTAAACTACTCTGCTTCACACTGCTCCAGTAACGGTGGAGGTGAATCCCTGCAATTGCTGAAGACTTCAAAAACACCACTTCTCACTCCTGTATTGGAATGGCTTTACCTCCCAGATCTTGGGTATGTGGAAGGAGGTATTTTTCCAGCCACATTCAGAAATGGTGGTCTTCCAAATGAAGGAATGAAGGAGTTGAGCTATTCAAGGCTGCATTTATCCATGTTTTTGGTGGCGTCCGGCCAGTTGGGATTTTCAGAACTGAACAGGCGTACGGCCAGATTGAGTCATTGCTATTGCCAATGTTCTATCTCAATCCAAGCCCTGTGTCCCATTCACTCAGCAACTCCAGTCACTGTAACTTGGCAGGGCCTGCCACAGGGTAGTATGGTGACTGCCGAGGCTCACTGGCGAGACATTTGCCAATTGTTTGTCTGGCCAAACAATCAAGCCCAAAATACTATTAGCTTTTAATATGGTGCATACCTGTCTGGCAGCTCAGAGATTGGGGACGCAATTGTCCGGCCGTTCAAGCCGGCGGGGTTTTCTGGTCCCACTGCAGTGAACGAAGGTTTGGCTGAGCGTCAAATTCACCATCATTGCTTGCAGCGGCAAAGGGACATAAATGCTTGGAAAATCCCGGCCAGTGTGTGAGAGAGAGAGATCAATTAGGACGTATATTAATAAAATGGTCATTGAATCACAGAAAGGTAATAACACAGAAGTAGACAATTCAGCCTAAAGAGTCCATCGATCGACAAGGATATCCATGACCGTTCAAGTTCAGAAAAATATAAATCTGAAGAACTTCCAAGTTTGGGAAAAATATGGGAAACATTTTCTGATTTTATTTTATGATATGGGTTTCCTCCGGGGACTCCGGTTTCCTCCCACAGTCCAAAGATGTGCAGGTTAAGTTGATTGACCATGCTAAATTGTCCCTTAGTGTCAGGGGGATTAATGGCGTAAATGTGTGGGGTGGGATTGTGGCCGGTACAGGATCGATGGGCTGAATGGCCTCCTTCTGTACTATATGATTACATTCTATGATATTTTATCCTACCAAATCCCAAAAAGGTAATAAATTGTCAAGTAGATAGGTAAATCTGAGGGAGGAAAAATTTGCATTGCTCATAGAAGATAGCAGTACCGATGACGACAGTTACAATTTATAGTTGTCGATGATGTTGTTGAGAGCCTCCTAATCACCGATTAAATCAGAAGCTTTAACTCAAGAATGATGGACCATAGAGCGTGATCATTGCAAAGTTACATCTTCTTTATGAAGTCAGTTGTCACGTGATGGGCGGAAATATCCGGCCGTTCACTCCAGTGGGAGTCTCTGGTCTCACTGCAGGGAACGGAGGTTTGACTGAGCGCCAGATTCCCCACCGTCGCTTGCAGCAGCAGCAGCAGCGGGGCATGAACGGCCGGTAAGCTCGCACACGATGGGTTTCGAGTTATTCTTACATCCGTTAACAATTCACGTGGCTGCTTTATTGCGGCCTGAAGACCAATAACATGATCAAATATTTGGCCTAATAAATACTTGTGATGAAACGCCACCACAAAACTCTGCTCTCTCTGCAGATTCTGCCTGCCCCACCAAGAGATTTCCAGCATTCTCTGGCCAGGAATTTACCAGCATGCCCGCCTGAGGCTCAGACGATCGCGCTCGAGGCCAAAGGAGAATGACGTTCTGCGAGCCTCGCCCACCCCAACTTCGGGGCGGCCGTGCCGGTAAAATCAGGGCCTCTGTTTCTATTTCTGATTTTCAGCAACCACAATACTTTTGCTTTTGGAAGAGCTTCATCTGGGCTCATGACTCACTTTCATTGTACGCTAATGCTCATTAAAATGAGCTTTAAGTATCCCACTGCACACATTTGACTAATGTGCTGCTGATTAACGTGGGCTATATACTCCGCTTTCTTCCCTTTGCAGTTTATTTTATTATTCTGTTTTTCCCTTGCGTCTCCCCATGACACAAACCTTCCCCACCCAGAACAGAGCCAGCATTTTACCAGTGCAACTTCATCCCAGGCTAGATTCTGGACCAGCGTGTCCTGAGGTTATTGGGTCCTGTGTTTGATTTTTCATTTGTTGCTGTGGAGCGCTGCGTGATGCCGATTTGATGCCTCTCCATTGATTGTAGGGTGGAATTCTCCCAAGCCCCTGCCGGCGGGTTCAATGGTGAGCATGGAGGGGAGAATAATCCAGGAGGCCCAGAGTGTATTGTGGCATCAGAGCTGCTGGAGTCGATGGGGATATTGTATTCTGTCAACTCTTCAAATGGTGGTGACCAAGTTCCCACTATCCTGAAAATTCAGGCCCAGGACTTTGACCGATGGTCCATCACTTTACATGCATCCTGCCTTTAAAGCCTCTATTCTCTGTTTTGCAGGGGATGATGAAACTAGGCAAACGTCGTGATCATCCCTTCCAGCAGCTTCTTAACCTCCAGTTCATCTATATTTGGGCTGAATTCAAATGATGGTTAATAAAGCTAATATCTTATTAATGGTGTCCGTGGTAAAAGTTATGGTGACAATACTAGAGTATAAATTAATGAAAGAACTTTTGTTCAGTTGATTGCAAGAAAAGATATCGTTGGTGAAACTGATCCGCATCAGAAATATTCATAGTGATTCAGTAATCATGTTACACAGTGTGCCCAATTTTCTATTCTATTGACCTTAATTGAAAAGAAACTAAGAGTAACATAAAACAAGTTGCCAATTCTTTATTAGCCTGTCCTGCGCTAATGGATTTCATGGCCATTTTCTCCTTAATTGTTGCCTCCACTGTCTGACACAATCCAAGTTCAGTTTTTCTCTCCTATTTAAAATGAGGGACATAGCAGTGGCGGAAATGCCCCCGTGAACCCTCCAGAAATATTCATATATTCTTGACTCTGGCAGGGAGTCAAATGAGTCCAAAGTCTATCCAGCCATCCATTCGCTGGATCAAAAACCAAGACTGGTATCTATAATAACTCCAGGAGTCAACTTTAAAGGAACAATGCTTTATTGCACAAAACTAAAGTAAAGCAAAAACCACAAGCCCCTGACACAAACAGGTCCCAACTGGGACAATGGAACAATAGACCCACTCAGGGGCCTGCTTTATACTGGGCTCAGTATACGAACTCCATCTGGTAGTTAATTACCAGTCCCCAGGGAGCTCATAGTCAACGAGTCCTACAGGGAGGTCAGTCAGTGATTCCCCATGCAAGCCCTGGGGGTTATCACAGTATCTAATTGTCAAATGCACCACAGATGAACGCAGTGTGTCCTAATCTTCTGTCCACACATGCACATGCCCCCGGCAGTGATTTCTGTGTCATGATGAACTACAGGAATGCAAGTTTATTTTTGTTTTGTTGCTTTCTGCTTTGCTTTCTCCTATGATGATCAACATAGGCCAGACACTGAGCCTGGGAACTTTCAGAGTTATGTGGGTCAGTGTCACACTAGATACTATATTTAACCAGACAGACATCAGCAGTGTGGATGACATGAACAATATAGCATTATTTTCAATATTAGCTGAATTGAGCAACACTGTAGTGTTGAGTGGAGGATTCGACTGTATACAGAATGGTAACCTTCAAAAATTATGTCATAATTCTCTCCTCTCCGATCATCCACACCAGAAACAAAAAAGTTGGTTGTAAGAATTTGGACATCATGGATGCCTGGAGATTCATCCACTCTCAACCTTTGAGCCAGGCATTCAACTGCCTGATCTTATTTAAACTCTTCCGGTTTACCTGTGGCTCAGGTTAGAACCTGTTTGAAAGCAGATTTCCACTCCATCGGATGAAGGAGCAGCGCTCCGGAAGCTAATGGCATTTGCTACCAAATAAACCTGTTGAACTTTAACCTGGTGTTGTTAAAACTCTTACTGTGTTTACACCAGTCCAACGCCGGCATCTCCACATCATGGCTCAGGTTAGAATCCAGAGATTATCAGCTTTGCGGTTCTGTTTTTTAATTTCATCCCTAATAGCTCACACTCTGTCAGCAGAACCTCTGCTTTACTCCTATGTCATTGATACATGACGATGACAACTGTATGCTGCCCTTCAAATTCCACCACCCCCCCCCGCATCCTCGAAGAGATTATCTTAACTCTGGTATTGGGCAGGCAACACTTCCTCAGGACTTCCGTTCTTGGGCTACAGAAGATGGTATCTATCTCCCTAACTACAGGTGTCCCGCACTACAACACATTCATTTTGGCTCTCCGCACTAGAGTGGCCTCCTGCACCATTGTTCTGTGGTCAGTTTGCCCATCCTCTTTGCAATCCCTGTTCTTAAGCACACAAGCTGCATGAATGTCATATCTGTTGGGCAATTGACCACATTTGAAATACCTTGCCTAAGGGGTGGAGGTGACTGCCTCCTGGAACAAAGTGTCCAGGTAACTTTGTTATGACCAGCCCTGGGAGGGAGTTCCCAAAAAGTTATTGATCCAGGTGAAACTCCTCAATTTCTCACCTTCCAGCTGGGATCATTGTCGCAAACCCGGAGGAGGAGGGGTGACTGGTTCCATGTCCTTATTCAACCCACTCTCAGCTGGGGTAGCAACAAAGTTTAATCTAACAAGGTTCTTATCCCCTTTTCCACTATAGTAATGATTAAAATGAAGCCAATTCAACCAGCCTTTCTTGAGTTAAGAGAGATTGAGTTAAATACTTTTAAAAAGTAAGGATAAATGGTAAAACACATTCCCCTACATTCATACAGATCAGAAATAAATAGCACTGCTGCCTCACAGCTCCAGGGATCCAGGTCCAAATCTGGCCTTGGGTGATTGCCTGTGTGGAGTTCACACGTTCTCCCCATGTCTGCATGGGTTTCCTCTGGGTGCTCCGGTTTCCTCTCACAGTCCAAAGATGTGTGGGTTAGGTGTATTTGCCGTGCTAAGTTGCCCTTAGTTTCCCAAGATGTGTCGGTTAGATTGATTGGCATTGGTAATGCGTGGGTTTACAGGGATAGAACGGGGTGGTGGGCCTGGGGGAGATACTGTGTCAGAGAGTCAGTGCAGACTTGATGGGCTGAATGATCTCCTTCTGCACTGTACGGATTCTATGATTCTATGAAATATAAATGTAAATAATAAGTTATACAGAAGACCTTGAGTTGCGATGACTGGAGATAAGACTGCAAAATTTGCCATTAGTTCAAATCCTGGGACATTTGTTTGAAAGAGGCAGCAATTCTGGCACTTCGTAAGCACCTGCCCTGAAGAGGTGGAGGGATGGGGGTGTGGGTCGATGGGGGGGAGCATGGGGGCAGGAAATTCAGTGTAGCACCTTTAGCATTTAATTGGGGGAAGAGAGGGAGGTTGGGAAGGTTATGCCTGCAGAAGATCTGAACTAGTGCTTTTATCCATCCCACCACTCCCAGTGCTGTTACCAGATTAGGGCAGATGACAGGTGGGATACAGGAACTGTCCTAAGCCTGTCATTGGAATCTCTCAGTTGAGGACAAGGTGTAAGCCAAACGAGTGCCATAACAACGTAAGCAGGCTGCCCTCTGGCTGGAACCCATGCATAGGCTGAAATTTTCCAGCGGAGGATGCAGACAACAAGAAAACCCGGTGACAGCGGTGGGAACGGAAGATCCAGTCACCGGCCAATGGCGGGCTGCCTCCACTGCACTAAAACAAGCTGTGGGGAGGCGGGGGGGGGGGGGGGGGGGGGTTGCAGTGGGGGGCAGGGAGGTTGCTGAATTTAGACTTGAAATACTTGAATAAAATATGAATAATTTCTTTTCACTTCAATATCAGATCCATTAGTATTGTCACCACATGTAGAAAAGATTTATCTGTATGAAGAGATGTGGCCTATCCATCAGCCACAATCAAGCGAGTCATAGAAATGATAGAATTTGATAATGAAAACCAGATATTCAGTGTGAGAGTTTCATGCAACATGTTATGCAACACTCTGCTGGAGGTCTGTTGACTTCCTGACTCTGTGTGGTGGGAGTAGTTGGAAAGGACAAACAAGTAAGTTTAACAGAATGAAACACAAACAGCTACCAATGTAGTAGTTAGAAAGTTAGTTAAGAAAGCTCACCAATGCCTCTATTTTCTCAGAAGACTAAGGAAATTTGGTATGTCCACTACGACTCTCACCAACTTTTACAGATGCACCATAGAAAGCATTCTTTCTGGTTGTATCACAGCTTGGTATGGCTCCTGCTCTGCCCAAGACCACAAGAAACTACAAAGGGTCGTGAACAAAACCCAGTCCATCACTCAAACCAGCCTCCCATCCATTGACTCTGTCTATAATTCCCACTGCCTTAGAAAAGCAGGCAGCATAATCAAGGACCCCACACACCCCGGACATACTCTCTTCCACCTTCTTCCATCGAGAAAAATATACAAAAGTCTGAGGACACGTACCAACCGACTCAAGAACAGCTTCTTCCCTGCTGTCATCGGACTTTCAAATGGACCTGCCTCGCATTAAGTTGATCTTTCTCTACACCCTAGCTATGACTGGAACATTACATTCTGCACTCTGCTTTCTTTCTCTATGCTTTGTCTGTATGGCATGCAAGAAACAATACTTTTCACTGTCTACTAATACGTGTGACAATAATAAATCAAATCAAAGCAAAATCAAAATCAATGTCAGACTAGTTGCTTCAATTAAAACGCAGCATAAGACTATGGTCCTTAATCGAATGGAGAATCACTCATTCCATCATATCAGTATCATTGTGATGTTACGAAGCTCAGTACGAAGCTTTCTAGCCAGTGAGAATCTTTTCCGAAATAGCATTCCCAGATCAACTCAGATCTGGTCAATGGAAGAATTCCTTCAACAACAGCTGTCATGTATTTGATGTGACTCATCCCTCCCAGGCAGCAGTGAATTCCCTTCGAATACTGTATAAACAGTTGTAAAGTAAAAAGTAAAGTTCATTTATTAGTCACAAGTAGGCTTACATTTGCACAGTAGTAAAGTTACTGTGAAAATCTCCTAGTCCCTACACTCTGGCACCTGTTTGGGTACACTGAGGGAGAATTTAGCATGGCCAATGCATCTAACCAGCACATCTTTGGACTATGGGAGGAAACCGGAGCACTGGGAGGAAACCCACACAGACATGGGGAGAACGTGCAGACTCCGCACAACCAGTGACCCAAGCCAGGAATCAAACCCAGGTCCCTGGCGCTATGAGGCAGCAGTGCTAACCACTCTGCCACCATGCCGCCCTGTACGCTGTCTAAGACCTTTCAGCCATAGTGAACTGAGGGGAGCAGAACCCTCTCAGGCTGAATGATTAACTGAATATATACAGTGAATTTTACATGTATCTCAGTTGTATTGAAGCACCTCGGAGTGCAACTTGTTCTATGTAGACAATTTTTAAATATCTTTGCAGCATTTGTAAGACCATTTTGAAATGTCTGTAATGTTTCTTTAACTGTATTGAAGTATCTCAGAGTGCAACTTGATGCATGTAATGAACTGGAATACTATTTGTGTGATGATGTGGAGATGTCGGCGTTAGACTGGGGTGGGCACAGTAAGAAGCCTCACAACACCAGGTTAAAGTCCAATAGGTTTATTTGGAGTCACAAGCTTTTAGAGTGCTGCTCCTTCATCAGGTGAGTGATAATGAAGGAGCAGCACTCCGAAAGCTCATGTTACCAAATAAACCTTTGGTCTTTAACTTGGTGTTGTGAGACTTCTATTTGTGTGATGGCCATTTTGGAACATTTGTAATGTTCATTCAGATATCCTATGAGGAAAGTATATTTCTGCAAAATAAAAGAAGAAAATCTGTTGTGCAGATACATTTAAAATGATGGCCGGAACTTTCCGGCTACTCACGCTGATGGGATATTCTGGCCCTGCCAACAGCACCCCCCTGCTGAGGTTTCCCAGTGGTGTGAGGGGATTTGATGGGAAATCCTATTGACATTGGCGGCAAGACTAGAAGATCACACCGCCTTCCCCCCACCTAGAAAAATGCTATGGGGAGTCCAGAGAATCCCGCCCAATGTGCAATCAGCCTTGTCGTATTTGTTCCTTGCAACAGAGTAGCTACAAACATTTTTCTAGAGAAGTGAATCAGATGAATGTATCCAATTTTACTGTTGGTTGCTATAGAGACCATTGCAGGGAAAATTTGTTGGTTCGAACCTACCCAACCTCTTCACTTCCATATGATTCAAATTGTAAACCTCCGTGTTGAGGCATCCTCTCTCTCTCTCTCTCCATCTCCATTACAAGTCTACAGCTTCCATCTCGACTGATGGGGCAGCTGATCAAGGCCTCCCAGGGTCAGTTAGCTCATTTAGCTGGATGGCTACTTCGTAGGTGCAGAGTGATGCCAACAGCGCAGGTTCAAATCCCACACTGGCTGAGCTTATTCACAAAGGCCTTCTCAGCCTTGCCCCTCTCCTGAGATGTGGTGATCCTCAGGGTTAAGTCAATAGTAATAGTAACAGGTGTTTGTATCCCTGAGATTCAAAATAACACATGATACCACCTGAATATAATCCTATAGGAAATACCTATACATCACTAAGTTAAAAATAACTGGATACAATATTGAAATATATAAGGGGGAATTTTCCAATCCCATTTTTAGTGGGGGGGTGAATGACTGAGGGAGGGGCGGAGAATCAAGGGGGGAGCCCCAAAACAGCTCTTACACCAGTGGGATTCCCCCGCTCAATTGTCTCCGTCAGTAATGTAATGGGAATCCCACCATGCAATGACAGGAATTTGAATTAATTAAAATATAAGTAAAAATGCGCCCACCCCACCTCTCTCTCTCTCTCTCTTGTCAGGGTGGCAGGATGGCACAGTGGTTAGCACTGCTGCCTCACAACGCCAGAGTTCTGCGTTCGATTCCGGCCTTGGGTAACTGTGTGGAGCCTGCACGTTCTCCCCGTGTCTGCTTGGGTTTCCTCCGGGTGCTCCAGTTTTCTCCCACACTCCAAACATGTGCAGGTTTTATATTTTTAGACCTTTTACATTGGGGATATCAGGCACTCCGAACTGGAGCCGGGGTTGCTGGTGGGCATCGTGACATCAAGGGATCCGCCTCCAGGATTTATTTTTGAAAGTGTTTAAAAATTTGGCGACTCACTGCTTTTCTGCTGAAGTTGACACTCTGAAAAAAAAGAGAAAATTCCACCCCCAGAATTTAGTATGAAAGAAGTATTTTTGTATTCATTTACAGGACATGGGCATCGCTGGACAGGCCAGCATCTATTGCCCATCCCTAATTTCCCTTGAGAAGGTAGTGGCGAGCGGCCTTCTTGAACCGCTGCAATCCATGTAGTGTAGGTATACCCTCAGTGCTGTTAGGGAGGGATTTTGACCCAGTGACAGTGAAGGAATGGCGATATGTTTCCAAGTCAGGATAGTGAGTGATTTAGAGGCGAATCAAAATTATTTTGTGTACAAGTAATTTAAACTGCAGAAAATGAAAGCAATTTAATTATGTAAAGTGTGAGAAACTGGTCCAGGGGTGGCACGGTGGCACAGTTGTTAGCACTGCTGCCTCACAACGCCAGGGACCCGGGTTCGATTCCAGTCTTAGGTGACGGTGCGAAGTTTGCACATTCTCCCCATGTCTGCGTGGGTTTCCTTCGGTTGCTACGGTTTCCTTCCACAGTCCTACGATATGCAGATTAGGTGCATTAGCCATGATAAATGTGTGGGGTTACGGGGATAGGATGGGAGAGAGGGCCTGGTAAGATATTCTGTTGAGAGTTGGTGCAAACACGATGGGCCAAATGGCCTCTTCTGCACTCTAGGGATTCTATGATTCTATGCATCCTGCCAACAACTGCATTTAAATTCAGCATGCATTCGACATTCATAACAATATTCAGGCTTCGGCTGAAAGTCGCAAGTAATACTTGTCCACACGGACATCAGGCCATGGCCACCTCCAACAAGAGAGAACCTAACCATTGTCCCTTGACATTCAATGGTATTAACATCAGTAAAACCCCCACTATCAACATCCTGGGGTTTCCATTGACCAGAAACTGAACTGGTGCAGCCATATAAATACTGTGGCTTTTGGGTGGCACTGCGGCACAGTGGTTAGCACTGCTGCCTCACAGTGCCAGGGACCTGGGTTCGATTCCAGCTTGGGTCACTGTTTGTGTGGAGTTTGCACATTCTCCCAATGTCTGCGTGGGTTTCCTCCGGGTGCTCCGGTTTCCTCCCACAGTCCAAAGATGTGCGGGTTAGGTGGATTGGCCATGCTAAATTGCCCCTTAGTGTCAGGGGGACTAGCTAGGATAAATGCATGGGGTCATGGAGATAGGGCCTGGGTGGGATTGTGGTCGCTGCAGACTCGATGGGCCGAATGGCCTCCTTCTGTACTGAAGGATCTTATGATTCTAAGAGCATGTCAGAGGCTGGGAAATCAGTTGTGGCAAATAACTCACCTCCTGAAAGGGGGTTGGTTAGCTCAGTTGACTGCTCAGCTGGTTTGTGATGCAGAGTGGCTCCAAAAGCGTGGGTTAAATTCCTGTATCGGCTGAGGTTATCCAATGAAGGTCCACCTTCTCAAGACTTCCCTTCACCTGAGGTGTGGTGACCCTCAGGTTAAATCAAAGGGGAGAGCAGCCTATGGTCACCTGGGACTGTGGAAACTTTATGTTGGGGGAGGTACCAGGGGGCTGGAGAACAGCTAATGTGGTACTGCTACCACCTACAAGATGCACTGCAGCAACTCACCATGGCTTCTTCGACAGCACCTTCCAAACTTGCAACGTCCACAACCTAGGAGGACAAGGACAGCAGACACATGGGAACACCAACAGCTGAAAGTAATCCTCGAAGCCATCGTGACTGCAGCAGTTCAACAAAACAGCTCACCACCACCTTCTCAAGAGCAATTTAAGGATAGGTGAAAAATGCTGGCCTAGCCAATGACACTCACATCCCATGCAGGAAAAACAAAAAAAAATCAAACTTTAAAAACTGCCCTCTTATAAAAATGGGAAATTCTGCAGATACACAGAGGAAAAAAGTACAGGTTAATGGTTCATCAAGTCTTGAAAATGGCGGGTAAATGGCTGTATTAATCAAAACAAACAGTAACTTTATTTCTATAGCGGCACTGAGGTAGTAACATGTCCCAAGGTGCTTCACAGGACCTTGTCAATCAAAAATGTCTGTCTTCTTATCAAACTGTCCTTCTTTTAAAACAAGCCAATCATTTCCCAACAATATTGACCAGTCGTGAGGTGAGATCAGTTTTGGTGTCACTGAAAGTTGCTTGTGGTTCGTTACTCCCATCTGTTTTACTAATGGTCTCTGTCACTCCCATGACTGATCTAACATGGGCGATACGGTGGCACAATGGTTAGCACTGCTGCCTCACAGCACCAGGGATCCGGGTTTGATTCCCGGTTCAGGTCACTGTCTGTGTGGAGTTTCCAAGTTCTCCCCGTGCCCGCGTGGGTTTCCTCCGGGTGCTTTGGTTGCCTCCCACAGTCCAAAGACGTGTTGGTTAGGTGCATTGGCCATGCTAAATTCTCCCTCAGTGTACCCGAACAGGTGCCGGAATGTGGTGACGAGGGGATTTCGCAGCAACTTCATTGCAGTGTTAATGTAAGCCTTACTTGTGACTAATAAAAATTTGAAAACTTTTTTGTAACTGATAAACAGTGATTTTGTCAGATTATTTATTTTAACTTCTATATCACATTAGTATTGTCACCACGTGTAGAATAGATTTACTGATAACAAGAGATGTAATCTATTTATCATTCGCAATCGAATGAATCATAGAAACGATAGAAGTTGGTGATAAAGCCAAATAATCAGTGCAACAATTAGAGGCAGCATGTTACGCACGGTGGAACAGTGGTTAGCTCTGCTACCTCACAGTGCCAGGGATCCTGGTTCTAATCCAGTCTGGGGCGACTGTCTGTGTGGAGTCGGCATGTTCTCCCCGTGTCTGCGTGGGTTTCCTCTGGGTGCTCCGATTTCCTCCCACACTTCCAAAGGAGTGCAGGTTAGGTGGATTAGCCAGAAAAGTTGTCCCTTGGTGTCCAAAGATGTGTCGGTCAGGGGGATTAGCTGGATAAATATGCGGCGTTACATGGATAGGGTAAGGGATGGGCCAGGGTAAGATGCTCCGTCGGAGAGTTGGAGCAGACTCGATGGGCCGAATGGTCTCCTTCTGCACTGTAGTGATTCTATGATTCTATGACTCAGCCTGGAGGCTTGTTGGTCTTCCAGACTCTTCAACCATAATGGAGAGTGGTGGGGTGGATGTTAAATGGTAAACATTAAAGTTTAACACTGCTTGTCATCTGAGTAGCTACTATACCCCGCTGAACATCAAAGTGGGCTTTGAAAATATATTAAATGTGTTTCCTGTGTAAAACCATTAAATTAATTTAGACATCAGTTTCCAATTTGCATTAAAAGACATGTAAACTTTAAGGGGAATGGAAATTTTTTATGCTGCAGAGTCTCTGTTTTCTCTTCCCACATCACTTTTCAACCCACACCTAAAATACATTAATTTATGTTGGACTAAATCTCACCCAGATGGCCGTACCCCATATATGAAATTAACAAGTGACTGGAGACTAAAAGGTCAGGGGAGTCGGGAGGAGGGGGCAGGCGGAAGAGGGACATCAGAGCAAAGCCCAAACCTGTCTCTATCCGACATGCACATATGAGCATTTCTCCGCACAGATAATCAGATAGCAATCAGAAGCAGGTACTGAGGCTAATTTTTCTCCTTCCGAACCACCCAGAGGCACTGAAGCTGGTTGCGATGTCGCGACTGCTGCTCCAAATTATCTGGGCGCAGATTTTAAATAAATCCTGGGACTCGGGTGGCACGGTGGCACAGTGGTTAGCACTGCTGCCTCACAGAGCCAGGGGGCCGGGTTCAATTCCCACCTCAGGACACTGTCTGTGTGGAGTTTCCCCGTGTCTGCATGGATTTCCTCCAGGTACTCTGGTTTCTTCCCACAGTCCAAAGATGTGCAGGTTAGGCGGATTGGCCAAGCTCAATTGCCCCTTAATTTAGGGGGGGGGGTTAGCAGGGTAAATACATGGGATTACGGGGAAAGGGCCTGGGTGGGATTGTTGTTGGTACAGACTTCATGGGCCAAATGGCCTCTTTCTGCACTGTAGAGGTTCTATGATTTCCAGCTCTCCCTGATGTTATTCATAAGGTATTCATTTCTGCTTATTTCCATCTTGTACAGGCACCGTTGTTGAGACACAAAACAGTGAATTACAACTCAAATATTCAGATAAAATTAATCAAATAAGACCCCCATTGATTGGGTATGCACCGGAAACTGAAGATTCTCTGCTTGAAAACCAGTAAATGGACCAGTATCTCTCCCTACTATACTAAACCATGCTACCATAAAATAATAGGACGGATAGGGCTCATGAAAAGAGGACAAAAGAAGACAACATGTAAGTTACTGTGAATAAATAAAAATGGTGCATTAGCCTTTGGTATTACCGATTTGATTTGGATCTTTACTTATTTAAAGTTGCTCTTTACCAATTGGTAATTAATTACATCGTAACAGCACCAGAATTATGTTTGGACTCAGGAAGATTACAATTGGACCAATTAAATTTTAAAAGCCTAAAATAGTTCACCTTCAGTAACTCTTCTGACTTTTTTTATTACTGTCATAGATAGGCTTACATTAACATTGCAATGAAGTTACTGTGAAAATCCCATCGTCGCCACACTCCAGTGCCTGTTCTTCTTGATTTGATTTTGATTTGATTTATTATTGTCACATGTCTTAATATACAGTGAAAAATATTGTTTCTTGTGCGCTATACAGACAAAGCATACCGTTCATTAATGAAGGAGATGAGAGAGTGCAGAATGTAGTGTTGTTCGGATACACTGAGGGAGAATTTAGCATGGGCAATGCACCTACCGAATCAGAACATCTTTCAGACTATGGGAGAAAACCGGAGCACCCGGAGGAAACTCACTCAGACAACATGCAGACTCCGCACAGATAGTCACCCCAAGCAGGGAATTGAACCCAGGTCCCTGGTGCTGTGAGGCAACAGTGCTAACCACTGTGCCACCATGTTGCCCGATGTTTCCATCAGAAGCTGTGGGCATTGATACAAAGTAGAAATCTGCCACTCGAATAATAAGGCAGACAATTTGAACAATTCAATATTCTGGCCAACAGTCGTTGCTTTGGGGTGCAAATTTCACCCAAAGTTGTGCTAGATTTTAGAATTGATATGTTCTGCTCACCTCTCTGTTCAGATCTATTTGCCTATCACTGAAAATAAAAGTCTTCCACAAACCAGTGTGATCAAATAGAAATTCGGTAAGTAATCTGAAGATATTTGCATTGATAATACTCTTAAGAAGGTAACATGATGCAGTTACATTAATACAGCTGGAAACATGTTTTTCACAGAACAGTAAGGATTTTTTAAACCATGTTTAGTCCATCATGTAGTTGTAACTGAATACTGAATAATTGAAAATGATGTAAAAAAGAAAGCAACAGAACCACTCACTAGGGGCGTCACTGTGGCACAGTGGTTGGCACTGTTGCCTCACAGCGCCAGGGACCTGGATTCGATTCCTGGCTTGGGTCACTGTTTGTGTGGAGTTTGCGCGTTCTCCCCGTGCCTGCGTGGGTTTCCTCCGGGTGCTCTGGTTTTCCTCCCACAGTCCAAAAATGTGCAGGTTAGGTTGATTGGCCGTGCTAAAATTGCCCCTTAGTGTCCCGGGATCTGTATGTTCGAGGGATTAGCGAGGGTAAATATGTGAGGTTGCAGGTATAGGGCCTGGGGTGGAATTGTTGTCGGTGTAGACTCAATGGGCCGAATGGTCTCCTTCTGCACTGTGGCCTTTCTATGATTCTAGTTTCATTCCTGCACAGTAGTCGGGTTTCTGAGTAAAATAAATATTTCTTAAAAGCTTTTGAAAGGTGCCTATTAGTGTCCGTGAACCTAAAAAAAAGAGGTTTAATTTAAGAGCCTTCTCAACGGCCTCCAAATAGGTGCAAATTGGCAGAAACCTGTCATGGTGATTAATTTGATCTGGAGGCGTAGCTGGTTTTGTGGTGGGGATAGCTTCCAGCACAATATTTTTTAAATAAAGCAGAAGATCGCAGAAACTTAATTTGTGCCCAAAGCAATTTGTACGTGGAAATTCCTCAGTCCTTTGCGCTGATTTTTGGCTGTGCTGATGATATAAAAGCCAATGTACGCGGCGGGAAGTCCAGGCACACATTGCGTGTTAAAGTTAGTTAATCAGTTCCAGGGAGCTGTGCACGGTTCTCGACAGGCTCGGCTGGCTACTGAACCCCTTAATTAAAACAAAAGCTATTAAATTGTTCCTGAATTCGGAAAACAACATTAGACCTGTGATAGAAATTTCTAACCCTGTTAATATCATTCTGTGCACAGCTAGTAATCTGCCTGTGAAGTTTAATTGCGCTGTTGGATTTTCCAAGAATAGGTGTGGTCTGTGACAATGAGCTGCAATGAATTTTCCCTTGTCGTCCAACTTCGGGTATGCATCAACCTGCCTGTCTCTTTATTGAAGTGTAGGCTTATGAATCTCTATGTGCGTTGCATGAAAACCACCTCCGTCACTGCCCACTGATTATATTCATCTTTGCCTCTCTAGAGTAATGGGTATTTAATTTATTTAACTGCAAACACTAAGTTAAGTACCACTTCCATACACCTTAACATCAAAATCATAGAATCCCTACAGTACAGAAGGAGGCCATTTGGTCAATCTGGATTGTGCCATACTTACCTTGCTAGTCCCGTGACACTAAGGGTCAATTTAGCAGAGCCAATCCACCTAGCCCACACATCTTTGGATTGCAGGAGAAACACAGTAAGAAGTTTAACAACACCAGGTTAAAGTCCAACAGGTTTATTTGGTAGCAAAAGCCACACAAGCTTTCGGAGCTCCAAGCCCCTTCTTCAGGTGAGTGGGAATTCTGTTCACAAACAGGGCATATAAAGACACAGACTCAATTTACATGAATAATGGTTGGAATGCGAATACTTACAGCTAATCAAGTCTTTAAGAAACAAAACAACGTGAGTGGAGAGAGCATCAAGACAGGCTAAAAAGATGTGTATTGTCTCCAGACAAGACAGCCAGTGAAACTCTGCAGGTCCAGGCAACTGTGGGGGTTACAGATAGTGTGACATGAACCCAATATCCCGGTTGAGGCCGTCCTCGTGTGTGCGGAACTTGGCTATCAGTTTCACCATGATCAGTTTCTGATAGCCAAGTTCCGCACACACGAGGACGGCCTCAACCGGGATATTGGGTTCATGTCACACTATCTGTAACCCCCACAGTTGCCTGGACCTGCAGAGTTTCACTGGCTGTCTTGTCTGGAGACAATACACATCTTTTTAGCCTGTCTTGATGCTCTTTCCACTCACGTTGTTTGTATCTTAAAGACTTGATTAGCTGTAAGTATTCGCATTCCAACCATTATTCATGTAAATTGAGTCTGTGTCTTTATATGCCCTGTTTGTGAACAGAATTCCCACTCACCTGAAGAAGGGGCTTGGAGCTCCGAAAGCTTGTGTGGCTTTTGCTACCAAATTAACCTGTTGGACTTTAACCTGGTGTTGTTAAACTTCTTACTGTGTTTACCCCAGTCCAATGCCGGCATCTCCACATCATTGCAGGAGAAAACCAGAGCACCCGGAGGAAACCCATGCAGACACAGGGAGAACGTGTAAACTCCACACAGACTGTGACCCGTGGCCGGAATTGAACCCAGGTCCCTGCTGCTGTAAGGCAGTGATGCTCACCACTCTGCCATCATAACTTTTTCCAAAAAAATTCCAGTTATTAAATCTACTGAACAGATGTTTGTGAATGGTCCATTGTTATTTATGTTATTTTTCACATTCACATTTTCCCTTGTATATTCATATTAAAATTACTTTTATATAAAGCCCTTAAAATAGAAATTTTGTCTTGATGTCTTTATAATGTGGCTGTTCGCAATGCCCTGATACACATGTTTACCTCAAACAACATTCACCCATATTTAGTACATGAAACAGGGCTCCATTGTATCTGCTTCCCTCTTCTGCATTCTTCAAAATTCCCAACATGAAATGACTTGCTCATCTGAATGCACTTGATACGACTAATGGATTTTGCCAGTTTCTTCCGAATATGGATTGTAGATCTTCAGACATCTCAGTTACAGTTAATTAACGTACTGAAAAAAGTGGGAGAAAAATACAAAATCAAAGTTTATTTATTAGTCACAAGTAGGCTTACATTAACACTGCAATGAAGGTACTGTGAAAATCCCCTAGTTGCCACACTCCAGCGCCTGTTCGTGTACACTGAGGGAGAATTTAGCAAGGCCAATCCACCTAACCTGCACATCTTTGGACTGTGGGAGGAAACTGGAGCACCCAAAGGAAACCCACCCAGACACGGGGAGAATGTGCAAACTCCACACAGACATTGTCCCAAGCCGGAAATTGAACCCGGGTCCCTGGCGCTGTGAGGCAGCAGTGCTAACCACTGTGCCACCATGCCGCCCTATGAACATAGTCCACCTGAGTCCTATGCTTCAAACAATAACATTTTCTGACTCATACTTTACTATGATATCAAGAAATCAGAGTTTTGCACCAGTGCTAAGACTGGGTGCAGAGTGCGTGGAAGGTGCAACTAAGCTCACTGGGCATGTAAACGTCATGGTAACATCAGAGTTCAGATCTTAGGGAGTTGGTTTGCAGGGTTCCCCTGCAAGGAAGTGACAAGGAAGAAGAAAGTTAAATGTAGCGGGGAATTTCTGCTTTGGAGACCATGTGCGGTCGTGAGCAGGAAAGGTGTCACAGTCTCCACTGGCTGGCGTGGCTGGTTTCCACACCTGATCGTCCACTTTTCACCCTATTGTGTATGTGTGAATATGCAGCGCGTCGTATCTCGCATCAGGGCGGACTGGGATTTGTCCACCCCTCAGATACTTCACTGGCTCATATATCTGGGAACCATATTTAAACCACAGCCATGCTGAAGGTCCTCAAAGATCTCTGGCATCAAAGAGTGACTCAAGCTGTTCGAGTCATGGGAGTTCCTAATGCATCACAGGCAGACCTGTATTATCTGCTTTTGGTGATTACAGAACAGCTACACATTGAGAGAATGAAAGTCTTTTTCTATTGATTAAGAATAGTGGTTACTGCCAGGGAGATCTTAAAGCCACAGATGTGCAGTTGATGGCTCCCTGCAGCTGCGGGAAGCTAAAGATCATTGAAAACGCCACTATTCTGTCAGCCAAGTTGCCTTGATTCAGGGCGAACTGGATGTAACTGTGTACCTTACTGAGCAGAACATCAGTAACCTCTCAGGTGCATTTATGAGCAGATGCTTGCTGCAAAGGTCCCCAGTGGAGCTCTGAAAAGAACTCCTTGAAAAAAAGTTGAATGCAGCAGTCAGCTCCTCCCAAAGAATGTTGAAGATGTGAGCCACCACATGCCTTCACAAGTGAATGTGCCTACGCACTGCCCCTTCCTCATCTACAGGTATGAGAAGCATCTTTGATACAAACTTGGTGATGCCAAATACCTCCATGGAATGGGTCTGTTAACCTCAGCTACTGTGCCTTTATGAGACTCAGGGAAAGTTTCTTCCCTTTGCTCAGCCTGATAGCGACAGGTCCTTCTCCTCCTCCCGAGATGCCTGAGTGCCAGGAAAAAGGCAGTATTGCTTGCTGCATCCATTCTCCAAGCCTGCTCATCTCTACAGAAACACTGAACAGATGATACATGACTGAACGTAACCCTGCAATGACCACCTTCCAGTCATCAGTTGGGGCGTCACTGTGAAGTCCTTGGATTATCCTCATTTCAGGCATTCCAACTCCAGTTCACCCTTGCAACAGTGAGCACAGCGCTGTGGGAGGTAGACAAACACTGCACGCACAAACCTTGAAGTCATGAGTGAATTGCAGTTCACCAGGTGTATGTCACGTATATTTGGTCGTGATTCATGTCCCTCTGATTTACTGTCAGCATGGCTATTTGATCTGGAAAGAGGTGGGGGGGCGGGGGGGGGGGGGGGGGGGGGGTGATTTCGGCGAGCTGAGCTTTTAATGAGTATTCATGATATTCAAATCCATGCAAATGCATCTTCCAGTATGGCATGGCAGTCTACACTGCCTGCCATGAAAGTCAGCAGCAGAGAGTTTCAAACTATTTTCACGCCAGCAGAAAATCGACGTTTGGTCACACTCCAAATTTTCCTGTCCTGCCCAACACGGTGCTCGCCACTGGCAGAACCAAAAACCCCACCCAAAAGGGTCTGCAGTGAATGAACAGATCCCAGAGGCAGCCTGAGGCCTATGCCATGCACAGGGAGCTTAATAATGCACCCAATACGAGCAGGCCAACAATATAACTGTCTCACCAAGACCCCAGAAAATATTTACCTGACAGGCACGCAATCAATAGCATTCAAAGGTGACCAATTCTTCAATGGCAATGTTGTACCCAACCCATTAAAGGAAGCAAATGGCAGCACCATTCTGGTACTGGCACCTGACATTCCAGTCCTCACCCACAAGACACACCCAACACATCATCCGCTATCCATTGGGAATACCGCAGGAAAATATTTACACCCATTTCAATACAGGCGCATTATCATCCTCGCAATGTGTGACTGAATCTCTAATGATGCAAGCTATTTGAAAATATAACCCTAAATGACTTTTTAAAAAATAACAATGATGTAGACCTTAAGACCATAAAACCATAAGACAAAAATGGGCAGCATGGTGGCACAGTGGTTAGCATTGCTGCCTCATAGTGCCAGAGGCACGGGTTCAATTCCAGACTCAGGTGTGGAGTCTGCACATTCTCCCCATGTCTGCGTGGGTTTCCTCTCACACTCCAAAGATGTGCGGGTTAGGTTGATTGGCTATGCTAAATTGCCCCTTAGTGTCAGGGTAAATAAGTGGGGTTATGGGGACAGGGCCTGGGAGGGATTGTGATTGGTGCAGACTCGATGGCCAAATGGCCTCTTTCTGCACTGAAGGGATTCTACGAAAGAGGCCATTCAGCCCATCGAGCCTACTCAACCATTCAATGAGGTCATGACTGATCTGATGCGATAATCCTCAACTCCACCAGACCCGCAGATACTTATATTTGTTACATACTGCTTAAGCTTCATTATATTTACGAGACTGTTAGCTTTTGCAAAATAAGCAAGTTTGTGCATGGTTTTGAATTGAAATTTCAGGGGCAGGACAAACTGTGAAGGAACGGATCTTGAAGAAAGCAGTTCAGCAATTCCATTGAGTGGATTTCCCCTTTCCCAGCGGTAGTTTAAATCTGGCACCAGGTTGGGGGGGGCGGTCCTGGGTCCTAGTGTGCAGCAACAGTGATATCAGCAAAGTTCTGATGTAAGATCATGGACCTGAGCCATTGGGCTCATCACCACAGCTATTTCCAATAGCCCTTTGGGATTAAGTCCTAATTAGACAGTTCCCGATGTCCCCAGCTCCATCAGGGGCACTTTCTGGTGCAAGGCAGATATGTCAGTCGCTGTAAGTATGGCAGCGGAGGTCTAGGAGAAGAACTGTCACCTGAACACCCGAGCAAAGATGAGTGGGGTGGGATCATGCCAGTGAGTGGGGGGATTGAGGTGGGTTATTCTGAAAGGCAGGTCGGCTAGCATCCCAAGGGTGCCTCCATTTCTATTGGTGGTCCCTCTTTTGAACACAGGACGTCCAAGAAGAAGAGAACACCCCACCAGACTGCAGGCATATCTGCCAGGGTTTACCTGGTGGTTGGCCCATATGGGGTGGTCACTGCCCGCCACTGGTTACATGACAGCAGCAGACAGATGGGACCCTTAACTGGTCCTTGTGGTCACTTAAAAGCCTCAATGGCCTTAAGGCAGGAATGCCATCCTCAACACTTCCCGCCTTGGACTTAATTGTAGAGAGTTGGGAAGAGGATGGGGTCTCCAGCATGTACTTACCCACACAGCCCATCTCCAGGGCAGCATTAAATTCTGTCATTAACTCTGCTTTTCTCTCCATGGATGTGGAACCATATTTTCTGTTTAATTTCACATTTTCAGCATCTGCAGTAATTGATCTCTTCAGTGATATCAGCAAGTAAGGTAAGCAGCCAATCACACTGAAGTATTCTCACAGACAGCAAGTCATGTACAGACAATTAAATAAATGATTTATAGTCAGATTAAGAAGAAAATTATGATAAAGGCAAACCATGATTTTTTAAAATATTTTTTAAACTATGTAGAATTTTATTATAATTGGAGAAAGTCAAAATTCCACAAATACAAAATTAGCTTTGTAGGAGCTATGAGGGCAGCTCGCATAAATTATGAGGTTAGTACATTGTTAAAAATCCAGATACATCTCATTCAACAAGGCGTAACCTTCTCAGGAGTACTGATAGCAAGGCAAACACCAGGATTTCTCCCTGGCACATAGATTTTCCCACTTGGATGACCTCAACAGCACATCCTTCGGAGAAGCTTAGAATCACTCACTGCAACTTCTGGATTTCTGCTTTATTTTATGCACCTACAGACTTTGAGGTTTTCATCAGTTTCAGCGGAGTAATGAACACGGGTGCTGTCAGTTTCACCATCATTAAGTTACATGGGTAAAATGGGTATAATGGGATATGGGCTAAATGCGGACATTTGAGACTAGTTTAGTGGTAAAAACTGGGCGGCATGTACAAGTTGGGCCAAAGGGCCTGTTTCCATGCTGTAAACCTCTATTAATGTTGCAAAAGCCAGGCCAATATTTGAATACACTCATTAAGGCAATATCAAAGTCAAATGGCATCTGATAACTGAACTAATCCAAACGACTCATGATCCCTTTAACTCTATGGTTATGCACACAAGCAATAAATACACTTATTGCAGTATAATGGCCTCTTAAATAGTACATGCCAAATACCCTTTCGTAAAACATAACCTGGGAATGTATACATGCTGATCTCAAGGTTTTCATGGGAGATGGTGTCATAGAATCCCTACAGTGCCGAAGGAAGCCATTTGGCTCATCAAGTCGGCACCGACTCTCCAACACAGCATCTTACCCAGGCCCTATCCCCATAACCCCACATATTTACCACACTAATCCTCCTAACCAACACATCTTGGGACACTAAGGAACAATTTAACATGGCCAATCCACCTAACCTGCACATCTTTGGAGTGTGAGAGGAAACTGGAGCACCCAGAGGAAACCCACGCAGATACGGGGAGAACGTACAAAGTCCACACAGACAGTGACCCAAACCAGGAATTGAACCCGGATCCCTGGCACTATGAGGCAGCAGTGCTAACCCATCATGCCGCCCCAGACGGTAGTTACATCATGGTAGTTTCACTGCACTAGCAATCCAATAGTTCCTGGGTAATGTTCTGGCAACTAGGTTCCAATCTCATCACAACCGCTAGAAAAATTTGAATTAAATTAATAGAAAATCTGGAATTGAAAGTTAGTCTCAGTGACAGTGTAACTACCATCAATTGTCATTAAAAACCTCTCTGATTCACTGATGCCCTTTAGGGATGGAAATCCGCCATCCTTATTGAGTCTGGCCTACACATGACTCCAGATTCCTAGCAACGTGATTGTCCCTTAACTAGCCAGGAAGGCACACAGTGATAGAGCAATAAGGAATAGGGATCAAATACTGGCCTTACCAGTGATGTCCACATCCTATGAAAGATCTATTTTCAAAACTCCAATGAAAGACTCATCTACTGGTGTTTGCACACTCAGGGCTGAAGTCCTGCTGCCCCATTATCTTGGTGTAAATGCCAGGATTCAAATGTTGACCATGCCAATGTTCATGTAATTGGGGTAGGAATATAGGCCGAAATTCTCCCGTCTTGCCCACCGCGGGAATTATAGCAGGCGAGACAAAAAATCTGGTGGACAATTCAAAGATCCATTGAGTTCGGGTGGAAATTTCCAGTCCGGGGGCTTGCGCAGCCAGAGAATCCCGCCCATGGTCACATCATGGGTAAGCACAAAGGTTGCATCCCGGGCACCAGGGAATCCAAGTGAGCTCTTCTAGTACCATGAGCTGAGTTGGAACAGCTACTCCCATTTGGCATCTTAAGCTACAAATATTGTATCAAGCCAAGGCCATGGGAACTCCTGACCCTGAAAGGTGTGCTGAAAACAGCCTTTCCCTCATTTGCAGCCCTTCAACTGGCAGAGCACTGGAAGTGCCATGGTATGATAGCCCCAACACTTTGAGCATAGTTAACATCGCAGTCAAAACTGGTTATCAAACAGTACTAAGAGAAGATTAGGGAAGGAGACCAAAGGCAAGTTGAAGCAATGGTTTTGAGGAGGCTTTAGATGGAGCGAAATTGAGTCTCGAAGTGTTGAGGACATGGATAATTTCAGCAGTGTTTGGGGAAGGTAAAGCCTGAGGCAAGGGATGATGCAGTGGTGAAGGAAGGTGATCTTGATTTTAAATAGATAATTGCCTTGAGGCTCAGGTCAAGGTTGAGAAGAACACCTGAGATGAAAATTGGAGACTTAGCAAGCAGCTGAAGAAGAGAAGTGGTGGGTGTTGGGGATAGCGGGGGGAGGAAAATACAGATATTTTGATGGTAGTCAAATAGTTTTGCCGAACTGACAACACAACAGGAATGCGCATTTACACATGACTTCAACATAAATGTTTCAAGGTGCATCACAGAGGCAAATCTGATGAAAACGGACACCGAGCTAAAGGGGATTTTAGGAAGGGTGGTCAAGAGCTGGGTCAATACGAGGTAGGTTTTAAAGAGGGTCACAAAAAGGGAGAAGGAGAAAAAATGATCTGCTTTGGCCAAGGTTTGACACAGAGGGGGGAATTTTCCTGTCCCGTCCATTAAGGAAATCGTAGTAGGCGGGGGCCGGGGGGGGGGGGGGGGGGAGGTGGTGGAGGGGGGACCATGCAAAGTTCCATTGACCTCAAGTGGGATTTTCCAGTTTTGGGGCAAGCGTCGCCGGAAAATTCCACCCAGAGCCACTGAATTGTTACGGAGGAGGCCATTTGCCCATTGTGTCTGCACTGTTTCTCCAAAAGAGCATTATGACTAGTGTCATTCTCCTGACTTTTCCCTATATCCCTGCGCATTGTTTCTATTCAAATAATCACCTAATGCCCTCCCATATGCCTCAACTGAACCTGCCTCCACCACACTTGCAGGCACTGCATGCCAGACCCCAAACACCAACCGTGTGGGAAAATGTTCCCTCACATTGCATTTGCTTCTTTGGCAAATCACCTTAAATCTGTGCTCTCTCTTTCTTGATCCTTTTACGAGCAAGAACCGTTTCTCTCTATCTACTCTGTCCAGCCATAATTTTGAACATCTCTATCAAATCTCCTCTTAGTCTTCTTCTCTCCAAGGAGAAGAACCTTTCCAATCAATCCTCATCCCTGGAACCGTTCTTGTAAAAAGTGGCACAGTGTTACACATTGCGCAGCTGAGGGTTTTGACAGAGAAATAGTTTTCTCATCACACTGGGATGGAATATGGCAGATTGAGTAAGAGCAAAAAGGAAGGCTGGAACTTGGAGTGTTTTCTAGGTGACCATATTGTAAACAGGGTAGAAGCTAGAGCAGGAGATGTACTGACTATGCTGGAATTTTTTAATATATTCAACCGTGAGACCTGGGCATCGCTGGCTGGCCAGCATTTATTGCCCATCTCTAGTTACCTTTGAGAAGGTGGTGGTGAGCCGCCTTCTTGAATCACTGCAGTCCATGTGCTGTGGGTTGACCCACAATGCCGTTAGGATTTTGACCCAGTGACTGCAAAGGAACAGCGATATATTTCCAAGTCAAGATGGTGAGTGGCTTGGAAGGGAACTTGCAGGTGGTGGTGTTCTCATGTATCTATTGCCCTTTTCCTTCTAGATGGAAGTGGTTGTGGGTTTGGAAGGTGTTGTCTAAGGAGTCATGGTGAGTTCCTGCAATGCATCTTCTGGATGCTGCTACTGTGCGGTAGAGGGAGTAAATGTTTGTGAATGTGGTGCCAATCAAGTGGGCTGCTTTGTCCTGGATGGTGTCAAGCTTCTTGAGTGTTGTTGGAGCTACACCCATCCAGGCAAGTGGGGAGAATTCCATCACACTCCTGACTTGTGCCTTATAGATGGTGGACAGGCTTTGGGAGTCAGGAGGTGACTACCGCAGTATTCCTAGCCTCTGACCTGCTTTTACAGCCACTGTGTTTATGTGGCGAGTTCAGGTGAGTTTCTGGTCAATGGTAACCCCAAGGATGTTGACAGTGGCGGATGCAGTGATGGTAACACCATTGAATGTCAATATTGGTTAGAGTGTCTTTTATTGGTAATGGCCATTGCCTGGCATTCATGTGACGTGAATGTTACTTGCTGCTTTTCAGCAAAATCTGGATATTGTACAGATCTTGGAGCATTTGAACATGGACTATGTTGGGACTGGTAGGTGTCGAGCTGTTCAAAATTGGGTCTATTTCCTCTAATTGCTATTTTTTCAGCTCCATCTTTCCCTAGACACTTAACTGATCTTGTCATCATCCGCCTTTGGAAAAAGTATAATGAGTGGGAAACCTACGTCTTTTCCTCACGAGTGTCTGGTGGTAAAGCTGCATCTGGCAAATTAGAGAAAGAAGGAATTCACATCAAATTTTAGATCTGAATTCTGGAATCATAGTGCCTCAGACTTCAAGCACATCATTATTAAATGTTTCTTTGGTTGAGTTAAGGAATGTTAATAATAAGCAGATAATGTAACAGCAGGCATGCAGTTTTTAGCGTTTTACCACTTGGATTTCGTTTATCACTTTCAGCTGTACAGTTTAATTAAGAACAGACCATTTTATTAGCTCCGTTTTATGCACCATTTCGACAACTTATCTTTCTGTATAAACATTATGTATGTTATAAGAATTTTTTTCATGTATTAAAGGCTTCTCGTAAGGAAGTGTGGTTTCATTCAGTGGGGCAGGGGGAGGGTCGGGGTGGAATATCATGATTGGCTAGCGCTGCTCAACACCTCTTAAAAGTGGGAAGGGAAGGGGTGGGTGCATTGTAGCTGCAAGAAGCAGTGGCCAAGTTTGGAAAATTCTGAATTCTGGTGTTTTGAGGACAGCCTGAACCATGTGAGAGATCAAGCGTCAATGTTTCCTGCAATGCAGCGAGATGATTTGGTCTAAGCATAAATATACATGGCCTGGGGAGGGTGGGCTGGGGATGGGGGAGGGGGAGTGTATGGCATGGGTTGGGGGAGGTGGGGCACTGGCAGGTAGGCAGGAAACCCTCCAGGCATATTCTCAGGAGGAAAGGAGAAGAATTAGTGGAGGAAACCAATACCAGAAGAGTTATCCGAGAACAAGGAAGTAGTAAAGGAAGAGGTTTAATGATCTGTTGCGAGTTGTCAAGATGAGTGAGTTAATCTTCGAATGGCATATCCTGCCAGTTGCAGCACTAGTCTCACCCACTGCTAAATATACTATATATACTCCATCACTCACCTGTTAACATCTTTTATCAATCCATACTCAACCCTTCGAAACATGTGCTTTATCTCACTCATATATACTTAGCACTCTTGCAAGCCATGTAACAACAGGCTTCATCTCGCAAATGTGGAGCAAAATGTAGATCTCAGATCAGGTGACTGAGAAGTAAAAGAGATCGAGAAGGAGGAGCAGTTCCAACCTCACGTAATGGTCCAAATGTGTAAATACTTACTGTAAATAAAGAGAGATGGTTTTGTGAAACTGCAGGCTTGAGCAGTGTGCTTTGGGAGAATCCTCCCCATCTAGACCCCACACAACAAAACATGGTGGCAGCGAGTAAAATACTCAGCAGACTGTGAAAAGAAGATACAGGAATGGCAAAAAGAGAGATCCTTGAAGAAAGGACCAAAAAAAAAAGACCCATCAAAAACAGCATTATGGGAGCAGCAGATACAAGCTGAGACATTGGCCTGGAAACCAGACCACAGTGAGCAAAGGTCAAAAGCAGCAAGCAGCAGCATAAAAGCAGGATCTAATCTAGGGTTCAGCAGAATCCACGCTAAACTCCCAGAACGATTTCAGAAGCAAGAGGCTTGCAACATGTCTGGAACTGGGTTAACTGGAGAAAGAGGTCATCACTATGGCTGGTAATGAGGTCTGTACTGGTATGGGCTCCCTGCTGCACACATGGTCCAGGTGCTTCCTCACAACTTTGCCCCGCACTTTTACTTTATAAGACACAGGCGCCGTCTTTTTTCCGTTATGATCCCAGGGTCCCAACTGAGACCATCTCCGAAGCTCCTCGCATGGACCGCGTCGCCAGTTTTGAATGTTCTTTCTGTCCTGGCAGAATTATAATTTTTCTTCCAGTTCTCTTGTTGGGACTGCACTCTCCCCACCAGGTTTGGGAAGAGTAAGCTTAATCCAGTCCTTCAGTCAGATAAAATTTGTCCCAGTTTGGTCCCAATGGATGCTGTGGGTTGCTTCTTTATGCTGAGTTTAAAAGTCTGCACCGCCAGTTCAGCCAACCCATTCAATGATGGGTGATAGGGTGCTGTTTCCAAAGTAGGGTATCCAAGGGGGCCAGTAAGGAAGTCAAATTTGGAATAAATTTCCCAGAATAATTCCCTAACTTCAGGAAGGATTTAAATTCCGTGGTGTTCCTTGGAATTAATGGCCCTTTCCTTGTCCTCCACCGATGAAGACCCTTGCCATTCACCTGTTGCCCAAATAGGTCACAGAACTTGCTTGGAGGGCACATTGTTTCCTTTTCAGGTATCCTGACTTCTAAGACTCTCCGCAAGACCTCTTCCAGGTTCTCTATGTGTTCATGTTCCAAAGTTCCTCTGACCAGGACATCTTCCAGGTACACCACTAGTTGGGATAATCCTTGAAGTATGTTCTCCATGACCCATTGATAAATGGTACATTCAGATGAGACCCCAAAGGGTAGGTGAGTACTCATACAGGCCTTTGTGCGTATTAATTATCACATACGTCTGGGAAGGCTCATCTAATTCAAGTTGGAGATATGCATGGCTCATGTGCAACTTAGAGAATGATTGGCCACCTGCTTACTTGGCACACAGGTCTTCAATTCAGGGCATAGGATATCCATCAAGTTAAGAAACCCGATGGACAGTGAGCTTATAATCTCCACAATGTCGGACCGGCTTATTCGGCTTAAGGACAGGACCAATAGCAGCAGCCCACTCTGTGAACTATATGGGTCTTACTTAGCCCAGTTTTTCCTGATGTTCCAGTTCCGACTCCACTTTTTCCTATAGGGAGAGTGGAACTGGTCTCACTCTAGAATACTTGAGTGTAGCATCGGGATTTTAGCTTTGGCTTCCCTTATTCTTCTGAGAATGAACCTCTTCGGAAAACTTCAGGGTACTTATTGATGATTTTGTACAGTGCTCCCACGCCCAGCCTGAAGGTCTTCAGCAGTTCAGTCTGATGTGCTGGAGCCAATCTCTGCCAATAAGGCTACATCCGTACAATGATGAAGTTGAGCTGACTGCTGCCTATAAGTCACTATGGCTGTCGTGGTGCCCTTTATCTGTAATGGTTACCCCGTGTGGGTGGCCAGCCTGGTCTTTGTGTTTTCTCAGTTGAGGAGCTGAATACTAGCCCGAAGGTGAATGTAGGTCTCCTCCCTGATAATGGAGATCGCAGCCCCCAAATCCACTTCCATTGTTAATGGGTGGCCATTTACTAACAACTCCACCATTGTGAGGGCAACCTTTACCATGGAGGTGCGATTTAATTGCATTGTCCCTGTTCCTGGTAGAGAGTATAACTGCAAGGTACAGTCTGGCATTGTTTTCAAAATAACACGCGTTTTGACTGTCCCTATCTTTATGCCTTTTTTGTGGTCTTTTGCAGCACTTGTCCACTGTCTGGCATCTACAATTTCGAGTACATTCTCCTTAGGAGTCTGAAGGCTGTCCCTGCCTTTCCTTGATTGCCTGGTGTTGTGAATCGGGCTCAATCGGTGGAAGAGATTCTCTGATATTTTACTGACACAGTCATTCTCAGTTGAGGGGTCATCATTGCATCAAGCCCCTCCCCCCAATCGGAGGACACTGCTGTCTGGCATCCCCTGTAGTTCCTGAGCTCCTTTCTCTGCATTCTCCAATGATAGCGCAATCTCAATGGCCTTCTTTAGATTCAATCTGAGTTCTACTAATAAAGTCTGTTGGACTGTCATTTTGTTAATTCCACAAACCAGTCTATCTCGCAACATGCCATTCAGGGCTGACACAAATCCACAGTGCTCTGCCAATTGTCGCAAACTGGCGAGAAATTCGGTGACAGATTCCCCAACCTGCTGTGTTAAAGCAGTACCACTGGAGTATTATAGAAGGTTTCAGATCATAGTAGCCTTTAAGCAAGTCCGCCAATTCATTGAAGGTTTTTGAGTCAGGGGCCTCCGAATAGGTCAGGTTTTATATTACATTGAAAGTCGGGAGCCCACATGCTGTCAACAGGATTACTTTCTGTTTCTCGTCCCCCTTAATATTGTTAGCTCGGTAAATAGTAACGCATGCGCTCTGCGTATTGGGCCCAGTCTTCTATGATTGCATCATAAGCTTCAAGTTTACCAAAAAGAGGCTTTTTTTCTAACCAAAGGATTACTTGTCTTGCTAATGAAGGTTGTCTGGAGGGAAGAAAAAAATCTCATTTTACTCCTCATTGCCAATGTAATAATCTCGCTGAGGCCAATCTTCAGTCACCAACATCCTTTATCTACAATGTGAATAAAGCACTGCTTCTGTAGCTACAATGCACAGGTCAGGCTGAGGAGTCCTTTGACTGCTGGCCCAAGTAGAGACAGCTGCTTTTAAGCCCCTTTCCAACTGAGTGAACCTCTCCTCGTTTAATAGAGGAGCTTCTTCTCTACAAGGCCCATGGGGTGATCTATTGACGATCCCCTGTGGCCGTCATAACACCTAGAAAGTGAATGAAGTTATTGATGAGATCTACCGCAGTACATTTCAAAATTAATTTCCACAATTGTTTACCAGCCAAGGGAATTTAAAGGCTGGGTGTCATATCACTCTACAAGCTGATACTAAACCAAGGATAAAAGCAAATTACTGCAGATGCTGGAATCTGAAACCAAAAGAGAAAACGCTGGAAAATCTCAGCAGGTCTGGCAGCATCTGTAAGGAGAGAAAAAAACTGATGTTTCGAGTCCAGATGACCCTTTGTCAAAGCTAAAAGGCATAGAAAGTGGGAGACATTTATACTGCAGGGTGAGGGAATGAAAGATGAGTCATAGCCACAGAAACCAGGGGAAAAGACTGCTAATGGCAGCCCACAGAGAGAATAAAAGGTGTGAATGGCCAAACGGCAGAGAAGCTGTAAACTGTGACAGATGGAGATGTTGTGGCGGGGGCGGGGGGGGGGGGGGGGGTGCGAGGGGGGACAGAGGTATAATGTAGAAAAGGGGAAGCGGGGGGAGAAAAGGTCAGGGAAGGGGGGATGAAGTAGGGGGAAAGAGTGGGAGGGGGAGAAAAATGAAGAAAGACAATAAAGAAATAAAAGGTAGAGAACAGTAAAAAAATTAAATAAAATAGAATGAAAACAAAGGGTTCGAGTAAATCATCTGAAATTGTTGAATTCGATGTTGAGACCGGAAGGTTGTAAAGTGCCGAGCCGGAAGATGAGATGCTGTTCCTCCAGTTTGCGTTGAGCTTCACTGGAACATTGCAGCAAGCCAAGGGCAGACATGTGGGCATGGGCATACCAGACCAATTTGCCTCTTTACACCGAGGGAAATCTCTCACCCACTTTGGGACAAAGTCAAAAGTGAAACTGAGGTTAAGATAAGGTATGGGCTAGATGTTCGCACTGACAGTAAAATCAGTGTGCAAACTGCTTGACATAATCTATTTGCTCTACAGAACTGCGTATCAGAACACCCTACTAACAGGATTGCGACTGGTGTGCTCTTTCGAAATGTGCACACGTACCTCAGACACCATTTCTGATGTCAGGAGGGCGCACAACACCTAAACGCTGGCACTGCAAGTCCCAATTTATTGTCTGTGACCTGTGCCGATATTATTATCTTACAATGGTCTTTCATTAGGGTGGCATGGTGGCAAACTGGTTAGCACTGCTGCCTCACAGTGTGATGCACCATTGATTACGCAAAGACTCGTTGTTGCGAAATAACAGGCTTTTATTAACGAAAGAACTGGAGCACACCCGAACCGATAGCTAATCTGAACTGAGGCAAAAGGGGCGGAGAGCAGTCACCTTTATACCCAGAGAAGGGCGGAGCCCCGGATTGAGGCAGCAGGGGCGTGTCCAGGCATATCGCATAAACAGACAATACTACAGTGGTTCACCACACAGTGCCAGGGACTGGGGTTCAACTTCTTCCTTAATGTAGAGGTTAGTATCCCCGGCTGTCAAGCGGGAGACCAGGGTTTAATTCCCCGATGGAGAGCTGCCAAGTTCCATGACAGTGCGCGGCAGTGACACGGTGGCACAGTGGTTAGCACTGCTGCCTCACAGCGCCAGAGACCCTTGGGTCACTGTCTGTGTGGAGTTTGCATATTCTCCCCGTGTCTGCGTGGGTTTCCTCCAGGTCCTCTGGTTTCCTCCCATAGTCCAAAGATGTGCGGGTTAGGTTGATTGGCCATGCTAAATTGACCCTAGTGTTATGGGATTAGCAGAGTAAATATGTGGCGTTACAGGAATAGGGCCTGGGTGGAAGATGAGATGAGATGAAGAGGTCGGTGCAGACTCGATGGGCTGAATGGCCTCCTTTTGCATTGTAGGAATTCTATGATTTCCATTTGATGGTATTACTCAAAGGTTAGAACATAAGAAAACCAGAGCAAAAAAAGGCCATTCAACTATGATTCTATGTGGGGGTGAGGTTGATTTGTCAAATTACCCCTTAGTGTCAGACTGGTAGGGTAAATAGTGGGGATACGAGGATAGGGCCTGGGTGGGATTGTTATCGGTGCAGACTGGACGGACCGAATGGCCTCCTTCTGCTCTGTAGGAATTCTTTGATTCTATGATTTCCATTTGGTGGTTCCATTTTGAACCTTTGCCCAAAGGTTCAAACATAAGAAAACCAGAGCAACAAAAGGCCATTCAAGGAATTCAAGGTCTGCACCTTCCAAGTATGATTTTTCCCACATCCTCTACTTTAGAGTCACATCGAAGAACAAATAATTACTTTTCACGCATTTGATCACAGCTCTAACTGGTATCTGGAAAAGAACATCAAGCATCGTGGGCCAGCGATTAAGTCATCTCAAGTGAGATGATCTTGAGTAGGAAGTTGTTATCTCCGACTACCATCCTGTCCAGCAGTCAAGGCATTCAGACTTAATTTAGTTTCAAAATAAGCCGGTCATAATTTGATGCTGGAGGGCATCACATCCTGTTGAAACTGCTAAATATTGGCATTGGCTGACAGCCAGTTTAATGAACGAAATGTTGTACTTTTCGCCAAAGAACAAGACTGTTCCAGTGAATGGGATAGACCAAAAGAAAATGGGTTAGATTTCCCACGGTTCAGCTATTCTCTGGCCAGTTTAATATTCCAAAGTGAGAAAAGGGAATTGAAAGTAAATCGGTGAGCGTATCATATACTCAGGCAATAGAATACTCCTGTATTTAGAGATCAACAGGCAAGATTCTGACAGGCACAATATCAGAGGTCTATCTAAGTAACCCCCATTCATTTATAACCTAAGGATCATTTAGTTTTGAACTAATTCCGTTTTGCACAGTCAGAAAGACTTGGGATCTTTAAAAATGGCCCAGATATGGAAATCCTGCCACCCTTTGTGAAAAATCAGATTTTTACAAGTGGAAGAAATGTGTGATTCACACAGCAAAGAAAACCAAGCTCATCGGGGTCATTTGAACTTAGTGTCAAGTTCAAACAGACCCCGCCAAAGACCTTAATCCACAATGTGGGAGTCGCAAATTGATGGAGTAGATATAAAGATTCTTGAAGGGCAGATCAGGTCTGTTTCAGTTTCATGATATGAAGTTTTTGAACCCCCTAAACTTGAAGCTGTCAGTAAGAGTTTAAAAACACTGTCTGCTGGACTTCTTTGATCGAAAGGCCATCTGGTGCAGGTAAGAACAAATTACCATCTGTTTATGCAGTTTCAATAGATTTCTTTGTTTATTTTCCATGGGTCATTATTATAGTATGGGTGCTTGGCTGAATTTCAACAGGTACAATTATCTCAGCAGGGGATTCTGAGTTCACAGTTTGATTGGCAGTTTAAAGAGGCTATTAAATGATTAGTTGTCTTTCATGTGAGATCTGAATAGAAGTTTGTTTTTCTAAGAGATTGAAGCTTCGAGAGAAGATTTTAAAACTTTGAATACTTTCATGATTGCAGTTTTGGTTCATTATTGAGTGTGTTAGATCGCTAGAAGTTTACTTTTTTTCCATATCTCCATGGCTCCTGAGATCTGCCCACAATGAATACTGGATGAGTGGCATTGGAAAAGGCTTGGAGGTATGAGGATTCACGGGCAGTATGATTGAGCTTGGGGTCTGGGTACAGGTGCATCAGGATGATCCCTGGGGCATGGATCAGGGCAGGGGAGGGGGAGGGATGGTGGCAAAAGAACCTAATAGCCAACTGGAACAAAGTCCAGAGAACTGATGTGAGCCATACAACCAGCCTGCCTTGACACTTGCTTGTCCCCTTGGCCACCGAGGATCTGCTTTGGGTGTCAACGGGCCCCACTCAAATCCCACCCCCACCTCCTTGGAGCAAAAATTAGGTCTAATGGGGTCCTTTAAGATGGTGCCAGAGCAAGGCGACTTCTTGAGAGCTGTGCCCAGCATACCCTCTAATTCTATCTTTTACTCTCGTTCAATGCTTTTAAAACTCTATTGTAACTCTTTTAAAACTCTCTAACAATGTCCCACCTTATATTAAGTTGATCTTTCTCTGAATCCTAGCTGTGACTGTAACACTACATTCTGCACCCTCTCCTTTCCTTCTCTGTGTCCGGTATGCTTTGTCTGTATAGCACGCAAGAAACAATCCAAGAAACAAAACAACACTGTATACTAATACATGTGACAATAATTAATCAAATCAAATCAAATCTTTAAACCTTGTCTGTTGGGTCGGAGAATTTCTGTCTTTGTAGTGAAAGTCCTGCCCTACACCTTGCATTGGTGAGATGATGACAAATTCTTTCACATTGAACCTTTTTACAATGTTCCTACATTTTACTCCTCATAGGAAGGCATGATGAGACACATCCAAATTAATTGTGCAATGAGTCATATATATTTATTATTGGCTTCAAGTCTCTTTCCAATAATTCTCACATGATTACAGGCATTCCTTTACAAGTATATTTGTGTAAAGCAAAACCACATCAAAGGAAACCATTACCTATATTTCCTCTGCATCTGTGTTGTGTATATAATTTGCAAATTCTTTTAAAATCCATTACCATGCTCGAGCTGCTTGTTGTGTACGGCCCTGTACATAGTTAGTTCAATCACTTGATATTTCAGTGATCTATTGGGATTAAATGAAAAATGAAAAGGTTATGAAAGCAGAGCTTTGTCGAGTTTAACCAGGATCTGAAGATGTAAGAGTTAGCTTGGAATCCAACCCAACAGATCCATCTACATGGGAACTGAAAAAGCTGGTAGGATGGAATGGCTCTGTGGAGATGATGTGGAGATGCCGGCATTGGACTGGGGTGGGCACAGTAAGAAGACTCACAACACCAGGTTAAAGTCCAACAGGTTTATTTGGAATCATGAGCTTTCAGAGCGCTGCTCCTTCATCACCTGTCCACTCACCTGGGGTTGTGAGACTTCTTGCTCTGGAGAGAAATGGCACTGTTTTATCTAACTGGCTGCTGATAGCTTGGTGACATCAAGGGATTTGTTTGATTTGACCTGATTTGATTTGATTAATTATTGTCACATGTATGGGTATACAGTGAAATGTATTGTTTCTTGTGCGCTATATAGACAAAGCATACTGTTCATATCATACATAGGAGAGAAGGAAAGGAGAGGGTGCAGAATGTAGCGTTACAGTTATTACTAGGGTGTATAGAAAAATCAGTTTCATATAACGTAAGTCCATTCAAAAGTCTGATGGCAGCAGGGAAGAAACTGTTGTATCTTTTTCCCGATGGAAGAAGGTGGAAGAGAATATGTCTGGGGTACATGGGATCCTTGACTATGCTGGCTGCTTTTCCAAGGCAGCGGGAAGTGTAATTGGTGCCAATGAATGGGAGGCTGGTTTGCGTGACAGACTGGGCTGCGTTCTCAATCCTTTGTAGTTTCTTGCAGTCTTGGTCAGACCAGGAGCCATACCAAGCTGTGATACATCCGGAAAGGATGCTTTCTATGGTGCATCTGTAAAAATTGGTGAGAGTTGTAGCGGACATGCCAAATTTTTCTTAGCTTCCTGGGAAAGCGGACATGCCAAATTTTTCTTAGCTTCCTGGGAAAGTTGGTAGGCTTTCTTAACTATAACGTCGGCATGGGGGGACCAGGACAGATTGTTTGTGATTTGGATACCAAGAAACATGAAATTTGTGCTAAATTTCTAAAACATTCTTGAGGGAAAAAAGGAGGAGGAGATTATCCGAGTAACCACTGCTACTCGCCTCCAGATGGCTCCTCAAGTCAATATCCTAAAAGAGAGGATGGTCCTAGCTAGCCTCTGTGCTGGTAAAGCACATGGCTTCAATACATTAACATGCACCGACAAAACTCACAAAGGCAAATCACTAATTGGCACATTTGATCATCAATGGATCAAAGCAGAACTTTTTTTGTGACAGGAATGTGACAGAAAAAAACCTTTGTACCTCTTCTTTCAGTGACTCGGGTTCCATCTTGCTGATATTTCCGCTGAAGATCTTATGAAATGAATGAATACTACCTCCATGAGCAGGGTCCATCTGATGGATGCATACGCAATTGATTCAATCATAAATAATACAAACGGGATCCGAAGCAATTATTGATCCTGGAGTCCAGAGCTGATTGTAATAAACAGGATCTGCAGCAATAAGTCCCATCAGTAAATATAGAAGGCTGTGCTGTGATGGTGCCACAAAAAGTTGCTTTAATTTTTTTGAGATGGGTAATAAAAGGTGATGTCATATATTATATATCTTGACCAAACATCAGACAATTTAAATTGAATGGATTCATAAGAACATATAAACACAATTCAGTCCCTCGAACCTGCTCCGCCATTCAATGTGCTCATGGCTGACCTTGTCTTGACCTCAACTCCATTTCCCTGCCCATTCTCCATAACCCGTTGACCCATTACTAATTTAAAATGTGTCTATCTCTTCCTTAAATTTATTCAATGTCCTGGCATCCACCACATTCTGGGGTAGTGAATTCCACGGATTCACCACTCTTTGAGACAAGTAGTTTCTCTTCATCTTTGTTTTAAATCTGCTACCCCTTATCCTAAAACTATGATCTCTTGTTCTAGATTGCCCCTCAAAAGGAAGCATCCACTCTATGTCTATTTTGTCAATATCTTTTATCATCTTATATATCTCAATTAGATCTCCTCTCATTATCCTAAACTAAAAAGATAACTTGAACTGCTTAATCTCTCTTCATAAGACTAACTCCTTATCTCTGGAATCAATCCAGCGAACCTCCTCTGAATTGCTTCTAATGCCACTATATCCTCCCTCAAATAAAGAGACCAAAACTGTACACAGTACATTAGGCGCAGTCTCACCAATGTCTTGTATAGCTGCAGGAAGACTTCCTTACTTTTATACTCTGTTCCTTTAGCTATAAATGCCAAAATTCCATTTGCTTTCCTTATTCCCAGCTGTACCCGAATATAGCGATTCATGCACGAGGAAGCACTCCAAAGTCTCTCTCCATTTTGATAAGTTGCCTTTCCATTTTCCCGATCAAAATGAATAACTGTTAAACTCCATCTGCCACATTTTGGCCCACTCACCTAATCTATCTATATCCACTTGTAAATTTCTTATTTCCTCATTGCAGCTTACTATCTCACCATCTCAGTGTCATTTCAGTGTCATCTGCAAACATGGCTGTAGTACCTTCTATCCCTGTATCTAAGTCATTACTATAGATTGTAAATAGTTGGGGCCGAAGGACTGAACCCTATGGTATCCCACTTACATCTTGCCAACCAGAAAAAGACACATTTATCCCAACTCTCTGCCTTCTGTCAGTTAATCAGTCTCCTATCCAAGCTAATAAATCTCTCCTAACCCCATGTGATCTCATCTTGTGTATTAACCTTCTGTGCAGCACCTTATCAAATGTCTTCCTGAAGTCCAGATATAGTACATCTGCAGGATCCTCATTATCCACTTGGCTTGTTATATCTTCGAAGAACTCTAGCAAATTAGTCAAGCATGATTTATTCTTCATCAAACTGCGCTGACTCTGAAGGATTGCGGTTAGACTTTCCAAATGTCCCGTTACTACTTCCTTGAGAATGGATTCTAACAATTTCCCAACTACAGGTTTATAGTTTCCTATTTTCTTCCTCCCTCTCTTTTCGAATAAGGGCTTTACATTAGAAGTTTTCCAATCCACTGGAACCTTTCCCACATCCAGGGAGTTTGGAACATTATAACCAATGGATCCGCTATCTCCACTGCCACTTCCATTAATCAACTAGGATGTAGGCCATCAGGCTGGGAACTTGTCTGCCTTCAATGTCAATAGTTCATTGAATGCTATTTCCCTATTGATGATAATTGTTCTAAGTTCCTCCCTTTCTATTTCCTCTGCATTACCTATTACTATTGGAATGGTACTAATGTCCTCCACCGTAAAAACTGAGGCAAAATATTGATTTAGCATCTCCACCATTTCTGTGTTCCTCACTATTAATTCCCCGGTCTCATCCTCCAATGGACCAGCATTCACTTTAGCTACTCTCTTCCCTTTAATATACTTATTGAAGCTTTTGCTATCCTGTTTTATATTTTGTGCTAGTTTACTTTCATAATTTACTTTTGCGCTTTTTATTCCTTCTTCAGTAACTCTTTGTTACCCCGAGCCTGGCTCTCTATTTATCCTCTCCTCAAGTACAGTGTGTTCCTTGCATGTCCGGCTGTCTCTGCTCCCGGAAGGTGAGTGAAGGCCCCAAGCCTGATTCTCTCTTTATCCTGTCCTGAGTAAAGTATGTCCCTCGCAGGTCCAGCTGTCTCTGCTCCCAGAAGGTGAATTAAGGCCCCGAACCTGGCTCTCCCTTTATCCTCTCCTCAGTAATGTGTGTTCCATGCAGGTCCAGCTGTCTCCACTCCCGGAACATGAGTCCATTGGGTTTAACTTAACTTCAAATGTGCCCACAGACCTTAATACTTATTATGTCCATTTATTCAATATACATTTATACAGAGAGAACTGGTTTGTTTTTGCTGAAATTGGTTTACACATCACACTTAGAATTATTAGAATTCATATCAAGCGGTTATGCTCGGCGCAATCCTCTATCTAAAACTATTATTTTAAACTTTCAAGAGAGAGCTTCTTTTATTTTACTGTGGTGTTGATGCCAAGTTAAAATCCAAACTGTTCCTCAGTCACCAGGCCAAACTAATGAACAAAGTATGTGTTGGCTCTTCTGACTTCTCAACCAAACTGAGACATCTGAGCAGCAAGGTGGGAGGGAGTGAAGAGAGATTTGACTGTATCTGTCTCAACCCCAAGGAGCAGGACTACTCTGCGGAGTCACAGAATACAACTGGAGAAAGTCCAGGTGGCTACAGCACACTTACAAAGCCTCCCAAATGTGAATGAAAGATGGAGCAGCAGGGAGGGTGGGTGAGGGCTGTAAAATAGTTGGGAAAAAAAAATAGACAAAGTTACGCAAGACGTTTGCTTAAAAATGCTCAAAAAATTATAATCACCTTTTCCTTTTATGAAGTCACATTAAGCTGCAGTGCCAATGCACACCCTGTAGTCTGCAGGCTTCCGGAGTTTGGTATGCATATCTATTTACAGAGAAAAGAAAGTCCAGCTCCAATCACGAGCAAAAGGGCAAATATTTACAGAATGGTGATTTCCTGCTTTCGAAAAAAATGTTTTAGCTGTATAATTTAATCTTCTTTTAGCATTAAATAACATTAGTTCTCCTGTTGGATCACAGTTCACACATGTGGACTACACTCAATCTCTCAGGATAAGGTAGAGGGGATCAGCAGTTGTTGTCCAGTGACAACTTCAATAACAGCCACAACCAAGCGATGGCCAGATCTCCAGTGAATCAGGTAGAGGCAGAAATAAGTAGGCTACTGGCTGGGGGTCCAAAAGCACAAACACTGCGATGAATAGCCATCATCTAAAAAAAATGTTGTATAGTATTGGGTGCAACTTGTTAAATATATCAGCAAAAATGCATATTTTGAAATGTACAGTTCACAAAGAGAATTCTCCCTCTAGACAAATTGAGGCCCGTTCTGCTTCTTGACTAAGCTTTGAGTAATTTATAACCCTAGCCACACAAACCTAGAGAATCTATGCACTGCTATTAAATTCAAAATGGAACAACAGACACTCAGCCAGGAACATTCCTGAGTTCTGACTCAATTATATAAGCAGCCCTCTTGTAAAGCGCCTCAAGACAATGCGAAAGAGTAATCAATGGTTTTAAGGAATTGTAATGCCGTTTAATATATTAAACACTCAACAACTTTTCTCCTCAGTGTCGCGTGCAGAATTTCCTTTCTTATCTTAGTTACTTTCTTCATTCGCGAACTGTTCCTGACCCTTTACTAACTGCGAAACTAACGACACCAGCTGGGAGAGCCAGGCAGCATAAGCAAACTGCAAACCTCTTTCAGCTTCCAGGGTACGTGCTATTTCATGGAATCGGTAGCAGGAAATTAGCTTTGGAGGGATGGAATAGAACGGTTCGGTTTCTTTTTTGATCGATGGTCAGTCAGATTAAGAATTGATGCAACTTAAATGATCAAATTCCCATTAACATCTAACAGGTTTGCAAAGAAACGTCACCTACCAATTAAATTGCACTAATTGAGATGTTACCTTATCAGAGTAACATTGACTTGTGATTTCTCCTGTGTGACACAGCAGTTACGTAAAGGGCATTCTTAATTTAAAGGAGCGCAGTCTTAATGAAAATATCTCAAATGTGTCTTGAATTTTTGCCAAGCATGTCAAAAAAAATCCTCAGGCACTTCTGATCCAACAATGAAGACAATTCAGATTTAATAAAACAAGTTTATAATTGACTACAGTAAGACTACAGTAAGCCTTACAGTAAGACTGCTCTGTGAAAATTAATCACGATTGTCCTTACCAATATCACAAGACCATAAGACTATAACATATAGCAGAATTAGGCCATTTGGCCCATCGGGTCTGTCCCGCCATTCAGTCATGGCCATTAAGTTTGTTTCTCAACCCTATTCTCCTGCCTTTTCCTCATAGGCTTTGATCCCCTTACCAATCAAGAACCTATCTATCTCTGTCTTAAATACATTCAATGACCTGGCCTCCGCAGCCTTCTGTGGCAATGAGTTGGCTCATGCAATGGCTGGCTCATACTCCCCTATATCTGTAATGATTGAATTTATGATTTTCCAATTCATTTTTATCATTTTTGGGAGATGGAAGAGTTGAAATTTGTGTGCATGAATGATGACCAACCTAATTACAGACTAGAGAAAGCACAGACATTCTGAGCACTTTGCATGTTTTATGAAATACATTCCTCACACTCATATAGAAACCACTGGACCTCTTACATACATATGCTTTAGGACATCAGTACCTTGATTGCCACAGCAAATTAAAGATTTGATTTGATTTATTATTGTCACATGCACTGGTATACCGTGAAAAGCATTGTTTCATGCCCGCTATACAGACAAAGCATACCTTTCATAGAGAAGGAAAGGAGACGGTGCAGAATGTAGTGTTACAGTCATAGCTAGGGTGTAGAGAAAGATCAACTTAATATGAGGTAGATCTATTCAAAAGTTTGATGGCAGCAGGGAAGAAGCTGTTCTTGAGTCGGTTGGTACGTGGCCGCAGACTTTTGTATCTATTTCCCGACGGAAGAAGGTGGAAGAGAGTATATCCAGGGTGCATGGCGTCCTTGATCATGTTGACTGCTTTTCCGAGGCAGTGGTAAGTGTAGACAGAGTCAATGGATGGGAGGCTAGTTTCCGTGATGGACTGGGCTTCGTTCACAACCTTTTGTAGTTTCTTGTGGTCTTGGTCAAATCAGGCCATACCAAACTGTGATACAACCAGAAAGAATGCTTTCTATGGTGCATCTATAAAGGTTGGTGAGAGTCATAGCGGACATGCCAAATTTTCTTAGTCTCCTGAGAAAGTAGAGGCATAAGACCAGTATTCCCAATGAATGCCTCAGTCTGCCACTTCCAGGGCAATTTGGGATGGTATGCTCTCAGACCATATCCTCAGAAGAAGCGCCAGTGCCATTCTTGGTGACTGACCATTAGCCCATTGGAAATGGAAGAAGCCTTTTTTTAAATGGTTACATTGAACTCCATCAGCGATAGTTTTGTCCACTCACTTGATCTGCCTCTGTTCCTTTGAAACTTCCTCCTCCCATCTACACAACTGCCTAACTTAATCATTGGCAAACTTCGATATATAACCCTCTATCCTTCATCAAAGTCACTGATATATATGGTGAAAAGCTGAGGCCCCAACTACGGCCAATCCCTGGAGAACACCAGTTACCCAATCCTGCCAGTCAGAGAACATTCCTTTATCCCTACCTTTTGGGCTGATATTTTGCTACCAATGCGGGCATCTTGAGCCATGAAACGTCCCAACTTAACAGACTTTCCTCAGTTTAAAGGGTCCAATTACACCTAATTTCTGCTCCAGGGAGGTGGAACAGAACCAGGTGCGCTGACCTGTGAAGCAGATCATATGTGGGCACTGGGGGTGGATGAATGCTGAAGCAGGCTGGTAATAAGACCCTTTTCAGTTCTCTGTTTTTTAGTAGCTGTTAGGTACCCTAGCTCTCACCCTTCTCCCTTACTCCCTACCTAGCCCCCATTACCCTCCCATGCCCCCACCTATCCTCCATGCCTCCATGCCCCCTCCATGTCAACTCATACTACCATGCCAACTCCATAGACACTCAACCAGTATTCACCATAGGCAGACCTCAGGGGCAGACTGGAGATGAAAGAAATTTAAATTTCTTAGAGAGCTCCCCGTCATACAGACTTTATAATGGAATGAGAACTTGCAATCATGAATTATATTCAAAATTTTGAAATCACGTCAAGTGTTCAATCTGTTATTAAAACAAACAAACGTATTCTGATAAGTGTTACATTTTCAATGATACTATTCACCATGTTTATAATTTAAAGTAAAAGTGAAGGGCCGATTTACTAGAAATATATTTGCAATGGCAGTAACATTCTCCTGGTAAAATATATGGTTTAGTGACAAAGTGCCACATAACAAAACCTAACACTAACTAGTGATTATCACTTAATTCCATACACATTGCATTATTCAGCATGTATTCTAATGAGAGATGGCTTAACATACGACACTGACAGGTGGACTTAGAGGATTCTCATTGCATGAAGGCTGACAAATTGAGTTACCAATCTCAGCCATTCTATCAGCCAGGCACTGTCACACATTAAGGGTTGGAAAAGTAGAGGTTGCTTCACGAGAGGTTAGTCTGAGCATTCACACCCTATTAATCGTTTCTATTGGCAGAAGCCTGGGAGGAGGTCTGTACCTCTGCAGTCAGCCCTGTCAAAGTGTTTAAGGTGAAGAACTATTTAGGAAAAGGAGAGACATTAAGATAAAAAGCTAAACTTGAAACTTTGGAAAATTAAATAGACCATTGCATCAATTGGTAGGTAATCACCAAAACTTTCTTAACTTTAATATTAAATGATTTTTGGCATCTTTTGTTAGAGCTATGAGCTTTAAAATCATAGAATCCTGCAGTGCAGAAGGAGGCCATTTGGCCCATGATGTGTGCACCGACCACAAGGGCATAGGTTTAAGGTGAGAGAGGAGAGATACAAAAGGATCCAGAGGGGCAATTTTTTCACATAGAGGGTGGTGAGTGTCTGAAACAAGCTGCCAGAGGTAGTAGTAGAGGCAGGTACAATTTTGTCTTTTAAAAAGCATTTAGAAAGTTACATGGGTACGATGGGTATAGAGGGATATGGGCCAAACGCAAGCAATTGGGATTAGCTGAACAGTAAAAACTGGGTGGCATGGACAAGTTGGGCCGAAGGGCCTGTTTTCATGCTGTAAACCTTTATGACTCTCTGGCCGGAATTTTACCAGCATGCCCGCCTTGATTCCAGTGGCGGGCAAGGCTCGGAGAATGGTATTCTCCGTTGGCCTTGGGCGGGATCATAGGAACCTCGGGTGGACGTGCCGGTAAAATTCCGTCCCATGACTCTAACCATTAGTGGAATATACTGGGGGTATGGGATCAGGGGCAAGATGGAGAAAAGGACAGTTGCCCCGTTTAACAACTTAAAAGTGGAGACAATCCAGTCTAAGTTTATTTATTGTTGTACATTAACACTGCAGTGAAGTTAATGTGAAAATCCTCTAGTTGCCGCACTCTGGCGCCTATTCGGGTACGCTGAGGGAGAATTTAGCAGGGCTAATGCATCTAACCAGCACGTCTTTCAGACGCTGGGAGGAAACCCATGCAGTCACAGGGAGAATGTGCAGAATCCTCACAGACAGTGACCCAAACTGGGAATCGAATCCGGGTCCCCGGTGCTGTGAAGCAGCAGTGCTAACCACTGTGCCACCATGCCACCCATGTCATCCAGAGCCTCTGATGGAAATGCACAATCAAGATTTCAGACATCAAGGAACTATCAAAGATAAAGCAACCCACCAGTTTTTCATAGCAGGTAGATGGGCAAAGTACACTTGCCACAGGTGTGTTCTCCCAACCTGCCTGTTACATATGCAAAATGTTCTAACTGTCTGATAGCCTTTTGATTGTTTCCCTTGTCTGTCTCTCTCATAATAGAGAATCAACTAAGGAAATTTGGCATGTCAGCTACAACTCTCACCAACTTTTACAGATGCACCATCGAGAGCATTCTTTCTGGTTGTATCACAGCTTGGTATGGCTCCTGCTCTGCCCAAGACCGCAAGGAACTACAAAAGTCGTGAATGTAGCCCAAACCATCATGCAAACCAGCCTCCAATCCATTGACTCTGTCTACACTTCCCGCTGCCTTGGCAAAGCAGCCAGCATAATTAAGGACTCCACGCCCCCCGGACATTCTCTCTTCCACCTTCTTCATTCGGGAAATAGATACAAATGTCTGAGGTCATGTACCAACCGACTCAAGAACAGCTTCTTCCCTGCTGCTGCCAGACTTTTGAATGGACTTACCTTTCATTAAGTTGATCTTTCTCTACACCCGAGCTATGACTGTAACACTATATCTGCACTCTCTCGTTTCCTTCTCTATGAACGGTATGTTTTGTCTGTATAGCGTGCAAGAAACAATACTTTTCACTGTATGTTAGTACATGTGACAATAATAAATCAAATCAAATCAAATCAAAATCAATTATATTTGCAATTTATCAATTGGGACACCGGCAGCCTAAAAGGACTTCACAAAGAGATAAATTGTTCTGCTGAACTTGCATGTTCATGTATTCACGCATACACTGGACTGCCATATGGCTACTCCAATGTCATAGTTAAGACCCTCGGTTTGTACTAGATATTTTCTTGCACAAATCAGGGACACTCTCCCTGCGATTTTTCATTTCAGATTGGTAATATTGATGCTTAAGGTCATCACAGTGATCAATTAACATCCCATTACACTTATACATGAGTTTAATACATTTCTCAATATATAACATTCTTGGAAAGTCTCTTGGGAAAATGAACTTTGGGATACTTACACAAATTTTCAGCTTGATTTCCCAATGAGGCCTCACGCTATGAGTGCGGTTTCATTATATTAACCATTAATTTCCTCATTACATCTTTGTTATAATTTATGGACCGTGCTCAACATTTGCATCTGTGCCATGGGATTTCTTTTCTTTCTGTGCAGCCTTAGTTTACTCCCATGACAGTATATAAACTCAGCCATAAACAAAAGGATGACTAACATGCCTTGTATCGTGCATGGCTTAAACCAATGACTTGACATTGCCATGTTTAGTTGGCAATTAAGGTGATTTGTACAAAATGCTTGTGCTATTCAATGAGATTGCAAAAGAAGATAAAACTTGCAGTCGTATAGCACATTTTACCATACAGAAACACAAAAACAATCGTTAAAGTGAAAAGTTCTAATCGTCCCTATAAAAGTTAAGTGTAAAAAGTACACAGTTCATTTCCCAATCAAAGTGCTGGTATCAACATTTTTATAATTCTGGAAATACCAAGCATTGCAGAAACACATTCCAACTATTTCAATGTTAATACACGCCTTTAGAGTGAATGAAAATTTTGAATTTTTGGGTGGAATTTTCCTGGCCTGCTCGCCACGGGAATCGTAGCGGCGGGGGCAGACCATGCAAATGTCCGTTGACCTCGCGTGGGAATTTCCAGCCTTGCGGCGAGCACGGCCAGAGAATCCCATCCAAACCCTCAGTGCTTGAGAACAGATATAAAGTTCTACTGTACGACTTATGAAGTACAGTCACTTATAGGATTTGCTGCAGATACAAGCCAGTTAAAAACACCATTTCACATTCTATTAAATTTCGTGTTATTTAAAAGTTAGATTGGCAGCTATTTTAACAACAGGCACAAAAAAGTTTTGGAAAGTCGTTTTAATATTGTCTGACAACCGTTAGCTGTAATGCCACATCTACAGTGTATCGCCGAAAGCAGACAAGTCACTAGAACTGGCAGAAAAATACACTTCCGCATCACAAAGACATTGATGAAGACGGTTTTCAAACAGTCTACGTAAGTAAATGTCTGCACAATGTGTAATGTGCTCATTCAACAAGTAAAATGTTAAAGAGATGACAGTAATGGACGATACCAGATAACTAAGTTGATTATGATTTGCTCAAACTATATTGAGCAATGTCTCAAGTGCAGGCATGTCATAAGCCTCAATGTTTGTGATTCGTTGACTATTAGTGGACTTATGTGTGATTTGAGGTACATGTGTGAGGTCCAAAGCTGATTCAAAATCCACATCTTTTAGAATTCACTGGAATTTCTCCAATTTAAATAATTTAGACTTTGCATACCACTCACTGGTAGGTTCAAGCAAGTGCAGCTTTAGATTTTTTTTCTCTCATCACCGTTGTAGCGAATCACCATTGTAACGACTGGAAAGAAAGTTGTTTAAAAAAATCAGAAATAAATGTGAACCCAGAGTTCTGACAATCTTTGCATGATCATGAGTTACTCCGAGTTTAAACAATTATCAATTTGAATAGATACACACACATCTCTTTGGATACTTTTGTAAACTTGGATACAACTTCTTTACATGGAATTACTTTTATTTTCACATCTTCCAGTATAGTTAATTACATTTGGTTACAATATTAGAGGGAAAAATTCCAGTGTATTATGTCCCACAAAGTAAAACGATTTTTCAGAAAGCAAGGGTTCATGCTTTTACACACTCAGAGGAAAAATTCCCCCTGAGATTTAAGTGAACAGCACAATCGACATCAAACTTTTAAGCATTTCAATTCACAGCCAGAATTAAAATGGATGCAAATTGTGCCTCCACGTGGCTTGAAGGAAGAACTTAGTTTCTGTTTGCAAATTAAAATTAATTTCAGTAAAATAGGCACCTCTTAGGGCAAAAGCAAAAAATTGTAACCTAGTTACAGCTTACATTCGTTTAAGATTAATTCCCAGACTACTCTATATTTATGTCTATCCAATAAGCTATTAATTTTAAACTGAGCAAACTACCATGATCACCCTTTGAAATATTGCTTCTATTGTGTAATGCTTATTGATGTATGATTATTACCCTGACTTCATCAGTTTTGAATAAAATATTAGTCACCGTTATAAAATGACAGAAATACAACAATAATCAGCTAGTAATGGTCCTGCCACATTGCCTCCTGCCATATGGCTCCCTCCTATATTCTCCATTTGTTAACTGCCTCAAGGCAGAAATGCATTCCAAATAAACTGGCATATATTCTGTACGACCACCTTTCACTGAGTAAATATTCAAAGCAAGATGAGCTACAGGCTGCATTGCACGTCAGGGTGCTGAGATATATAATTGCTAAAAGGACAGACAGGAACAGACTTAGCACGGATGATCTTGGCAGTGTCATCCTGATTAAAATGCAATCCAAAAGAAAAGTCAAGATTATTCAGTTGACTCTTTACTGCGGGAAATATGTATTGGCCTGGATTGAATGCAGCCCTGCCGCAGCAAGAACCATGACTGCTGGGCCCACTGCATTGCAGGAAAGGAGTTGCGCCAGTCTCCTAAAAGCAGTGAAAACCTCCCCCAATTGAGTCGGCGAGTGGAAGGGAGTGAAGTAAGGGTGCCCGGCCACTGGCAGCGGGATGTCAATCAGACGCGTTGATGAGCCAATTGACATGCATTATCCCTGAGCTCACCTTGCCGAACCGCTGCAGTCCATGTGCTGTAGGTACACAGAGAAGGTTAATAAGGGCAGCACTGTTTATGTGGAGTATGGAGCTTCAAAGGGAACTTGACACAATGCCTGCCACACAATAGACTAATGAATAAAATTCTAAGCTCAAGGAATAAGACCATAAGACCATAAGACATAGGAGCGGAAGTAAGGCCATTCGGCCCATCGAGTCCACTCCACCATTCAATCATGGTTGATTTCAACTCCATTTACCCGCTCTCTCCCCATAGCCCTTAATTCCTCGAGAAATCAAGAATTTATCAATTTCTGTCTTGAAGACGCTCAACGTCTCGGCCTCCACAGCCCTCTGTGGCAATGAATTCCACAGACCCACCACTCTCTGGCTGAAGAAATTTCTCCTCATCTCTGTTCTAAAGTGACTCCCTTTTATTCTAAGGCTGTGCCCCCGCGTCCTAGTCTCCCCTGTTAATGGAAACAACTTCCCTACGTCCATCCTATCTAAGCCGTTCATTATCTTGTAAGTTTCTATCAGATCTCCCCTCAACCTCCTAAACTCCAATGAATATAATCCCACGATCCTCAGACGTTCATCGTATGTCAGGCCTACCATTCCTGGGATCATCCGTGTGAATCTCCGCTGGACCCGCTCCAGTGCCAGTATGTCCTTCCTGAGGTGTGGGGCCCAAAATTGCTCACAGTACTCCAAATGGGGCCTAACCAGTGCTTTATAAAGCCTCAGAAGTACATCCCTGCTTTTGTATTCCAAGCCTCTTGAGATAAATGACAACATTACATTTGCTTTCTTAATTACGGACTCAACCTGCAAGTTTACCTTTAGAGAATCCTGGACTAGGACTCCCAAGTCCCTTTGCACTTTAGCATTATGAATTTTGTCACCGTTTAGAAAATAGTCCATGCCTCTATTCTTTTTTCCAAAGTGTACGACCTCGCACTTGCCCACGTTGAATTTCATCAGCCACTTCTTGGACCACTCTCCTAAACTGTCTAAATCTTTCTGCAGCCTCCCCACCTCCTCAATACTACCTGCCCCTCCACCTATCTTTGTATCATCGGCAAACTTGGCCAGAATGCTCCCAGAGGGAAAGTAGGCACTTGGATAAGAAATTGGCTGAGTGACAGGAAGCAGATGATAAATGTTTGTTTTTCAGATTGTGAGTCCCCCACATTTTGAATTAGTAATGGGTCAATGTTGGTAACATTGCTTTTCCAAATACAATTATTGACACAGAATGTGATGTTCAGGGCTTGATTTCAAAATTTGCAGATGATACAAAGATTGGAACTGGTGTCAACTGTGATGGGGATAGTTTTGAACTTCAGAAGAGCCTGGGCATATTGGTGGGTTGGACATATTGGTGGGTCATGCCACTCTCCTCTCCACCTGCCTGAGTAGTTAAGGTTTCTGATCAGCCCTCCCTTCAGCCACTCCAATTGGCCTTCAGGCATCAGTCTGCCGCCTTCCATCCCTAACTGAGTGGTAACTGCGGGGGTGACCTACTAATTGGCTGCCTTTTAAAAACCTACCTCATTCACAAATGTCCTTTAGGGAAGGAAATCTGCCATCCTTACCTGATCTGGCCTACATGTGACTCCAGAACCACAGCAATGTGGTTGACTCTAAACTGCCCTCAGGCAACTAGGGTGGGTAATAAATAATGACCAACAAGCGATGCCCATATCCCACGAATAAATAATAAAAGTAAACCATTAAGCCAGTGCAAACATTACGGAAACATGTAGGGTCAGGACCAGAAAATGTATCTGATGGCTAAGAATTTTGAAAGTCTGGACAATGTGCCCCTTACAAACTAGTAGGTTGATCATTAGAACAATTATTGAGCATTTGATGCCGGATCCCATACAAGTTTTGAAGATCAGGAAATCTCCTTGAGTCTTCCAAACGATCCTCCCTCAACCAACAGCATCAAAACGGGTTCATCAGTCATTCTGCACATTACTGTTTGTGGACAAATTAGCTGGTTCATTTGTCTCCATGATAACAGTGGCTGCACTTCATAAAATAATTAATTGGTTGCTTGGTAGCACAGAACTGAAAAAAAGAGACATGCTGTTGAAGCTTTGTCTCTTGCACTCAACAGGACAGTTCACAAGAATATCAATAATAAAGGGAACAACAATTTATACTGCATGAGAAGAGAGCGCTGAATGGTTGGTAAGTGGATTCTGATTGGTAGAGGCATTGCCATGGAGAATGCACAATGGAACAATTAACTGCCAAGCTTTTGTTCAGATTCAAGCCAGGCAGGTTGACTCTGATCAATCAAGGCATTGCCATAAGACCATAATACATAGGAGCAGAATTAGTCCACTCGGTCCATCGAGTCTGCTCCGCCATTCAATCATGGCTGATTTTTTCTCATCCCCATTCTCCTGCCTTTTCCACATTTCCCCTGATCCCCTTATTAATCAAGAACCTATCTATCTCTGTCTTAACAACACTCAATGACCTGGCCTCCACAGCCTTTTGTGGCAAAGAGTTCCACAGATTCACCATTCTCTGGCTGAAGAAATTCCTCCTCATCTCTGTTTTAAAGGATCGTCCCTTTATTCTGAGGTTGTGCTCTCTGGTTCTAGTTTTTCCTACTAGTGGAAACATCCTCTCCATGTCCACTCTATCCAGGCCTTGCAGTATCCTGTAAGTTTCAATAAAATCCCCCCTCATCCTTCCAAATTCCAACGAGTACAGACCCAGAGTCCTCAGCCGTTCCTCATACGACAAGCTCTTCATTCCAGGGATCATTCTTGTGAACCTCCTCTGGACCCTTTCTTTGGGAAAGAACCAAGTAATGACTGATTCCCCAAGTTTGTGCTAGGAATTGCACTGAAAACCAATTTAAGATTATCAGCCGGGCTTGCAGTGTGGCTCACATACGCATGCTAGAAGTTACATATAACCAGACACTGGGCCTTGAACTTTGCAAGCAGAAGGTGCATAATCTATGCATTGTGCCTTTTTCAACTAAACAAAACCCACTTTTCCTCTTTCACTGACCACCCACTTCCATATCAGTTGTTGTACACTGTCACACAACGTGAAAAACCACCAGCATTGAGTGCTAACAGGACTTTGTTTTTTTGGAATTGGAATTAGTTGACTAATGCTGGATAAGATCAATGTAGGCTTCAACACTATTCGCGTAGAGTAACTCAAATCAATTTTGGTTTCAAAATTCAAAACCATTTGGGGGCTTGTCTTGTTTTATTTTGACAGGGTGGAACTCCAGCCACTCGCTTGTCCGGCATTGAAAATAATTTGTTTAAACAAAAATTCCAGCCCAGATTTGCTCGCCAGAGTCTGACATTTTCATTTAAACTGGCAACCTGGTAGGAAGCTGGATTAGGCAAAAAAAAATTGCCTGATTCCTATTGGTGGTGAACTTAAAAGGATGAACTTTTCGGTGCAGTCAGGGTCCGGCCCTCCTTAGCAGGAAACAGTTATCCGCAGCTATTTAATAATCGATGCGTGAGTTACAAAGCTGGGGGGAGTGAGAAGATTTTGCGAAAATCTCCACTGTACAGGATGGTTAAGGAGTTCGATATAGACTGGGATTTTCATGCTATTGGCAGTAATGTTAGTTGGGTTACAATTTGAACAAAATGGTTTCAGAGCATCACGATTTTAATACCCTTATTTCAAATATATGTCTTACACCCTATATACATTTTTATGTACACGTGGGGATATTAATTTTTGCTGATTTGCCCTTTTTTTTTGGTGAACTGTGCAAAGCTAAGAGAAGGTTTTACTGCTGTACTTTGAGGCAGCAAAGCTACCCACGTTTTAAGTTGCTGGATCCTCCTCCTGTACTGAAGCCAACTCTGGAATTGGAACCAGATGTGTGCTTTGGCTGCAGCACAGATGTGAGCTTCAAGCTTGGAGCAGGACCTGCTGAGTGGCTCTTGGGAGCTCCTTACAAGAGAGAAGGAAATCCAGTTACTGGGAAATGAAATCCAGATGTTTTCTCTTTCTCTCTCTCGCTTCCCTTGGTGTGGTGCCTTGTTCCACATCACTGGCTGCTGCAGATAAGAAAATCACTTTATTATGAGGAATATTCTTTGCAATTTCCAAATATGGTATCCATTTCAGTTTTTAGTTCTGCGGGGAATGCTGCAATTTGGTTGGTTAGCGAGGCCATTTCAGAAATTAGGCTACAATTTCATTTTCAAGGCAGGACAAGCAAATAGCCAGAGTTCTACATGGACTAGACCAAACAAAGACAAGCCCCCAAATAATTTTCAATTTTGAGGCCAAAATTGATTCAATTTCTCTGTGCGAGTAGTGTTGAAACCAACTTCAGATCCTACTATCATCAATTGAAAAATTGAATCTCTACAGGGCAGAAGGAGGCCATCCCGCCCAGGCCCCATTCCCGTAACCCCACATATTCATCCTGCTAATCTCCCTGACACTAGGGGCAATTTAGCATGGCCAATCAACCTAACCCGCACATTTTTGGACTGTGGGAGGAAACTGGAGCACCCGGAGGAAACCCACGCAGGCACGGGGAGAATGTGAAAACTCCGCACAGACAGTGACCCAAGCCGGAAATTGAACCCGGATCCCTGGCGCTGTGAGGCAGCAGTGCCAACCACTGTGCCACCCTGCCACCCAGGTTAAAATGCCTTTGAGACAGCATTTTACCCATTCAGGTAAGATTGAAATCAAAAACAGATTTAAGCTCCAGAGTTGGTTTGAACATAGGCAAGAGTTCCCGATCTCATTTAGGTTAGTATAAAAACCTGATGTAAATTTGTCTCCGATTATCATGCATTTAAATTAACTGATTTCTTCCATTTCCTTGTCCCCAATTGTCACAACGTCCATCTTCAAGGTAGATGCTTTGCAAGCTTCACCATGGCAACCAAAACAAACAGTGTTCTGTTCAGTCAAAATAAAGTGAGACAATAACCTCCAGCATCTATTTATTTCCCCATGAAGGCCCCCTATTTTGGCTATCAGCGTATTCTGGCTGTAGTGTTCAGTTTAAATTATTTTCCCATATATAACCCCTCCCCGGGTCAGAATTCTTCCTCCTCCTGGCCTTCAGCTCTGCTGTGTTAATGACTGTCCAGGGAAGATGACTGCAATTGAAACCTTCTCCATGCAGGCCCAATCAGTAGAATGCAGAAGCAGATTACTCCTCTCCTGCAGTCTTCATCGGAATCTCATGGCACCAACCTTCAGCAGTATAATTAAAAGTTTTTAACCTGGATTTGCCTTTGCACGATAACCTTTCAATGTGCGTTACTCAGCAGTAACAGCTACTGGCTGATTATACAATGGCTGAGGTTCTCCCAAACTGGGACTAAGTACCCATGCCGTTGGGAAAATGAGTGTTTCCCATTGGCATTGGTAGCCTCTTTCAGATGGGATTCACCCAGCTGAACAGTGCTGTTGAGCTCATCTCGAGTAACCCGGTGGCCAACCCTGCTGCTCCAAGACCGGCTCACTGATTTTAAAGGATGTCCTGATCTCCGTGCTTGGAGACAGACCCCTCTTGCCCCGAAAAAATGAAATGATGCCCCCTTCCCACAGAACAGGGGAGCAGCACCAATCCCTCACCAAAGAGGGGCATCCAACCCACCCACAAATAGCAAGTAACCCCCCCCTCCCCACCGCCACACACATCATGCAGGCGTGAGGGTGACCTGACCTGAACCCCACCTCCCCCTCAGCTCCCCTCCCACCTTAGACTCCCCACTCAGCCCCCACCTCCGTCCCTCTGAGTGGGCAGGCGGATTGGATAAACCTCATGCCTGCCTGGTGTGTGTGTGTGTGTGGGGGGGGGGGGGGGGCGGGGGGATGGGGGGGGGGGGGATGGGGGGGGGGGGATTGGGGGGGGGGGGGTGGATGCCTCTCATTGCTGAGGGTTGATGGTGCTTCCTGGACCCATGGGGTCCAATATGCCAGCTCCTCGCTTGTGAAGTCCTGTTTGAAAGCCCACCCAATGCAGATCCCGCTGGGAAGATGGGTGAACAGCGGGAGGGAATTGAATGATTCTTTTTCCGATATAGACAGTGACTAGTGGGGGACTGCAGGGATCTGTGCTGGGACGCCAACTGTTCACATTATATATTAGTGATTTGGACTGTGGAACTAAATTGATTATCTCCAAACTGGATACAAAGTTGGGTGGGAGGGTGAGCTGTGAGGAGGATGCAGAGATGCTTCAGCGTGATTTGGACAGGCTGAATGAGTGGGCATATGCATGGTAGACACAGTATAATGTGGATAAGTGTGAGGTTATCCACTTCAGTAGCAATAATAGGAAGTTAGATTATTATTTGAATGGGTGTAAACTGAGAGACGTGGATACTCAGCAATACCTTGGTGTCCTCGTGCATCAGACACTGAAAGTAAGCGTGCAGGTACAGCAGGTAGTAAAGAAGGCAAATTATATGTTGGCCTTCATAGCAAGAGGATTTGAGCATAGGAATAGGGATGTTTTGCTACAATTGTATAGGGCATTGGTGAGGCCACTCCTGGAGTATTGTGTGCAGTTTTGGTGCCCTTATCCGAGGAAGGATGTTCTTGCTATAGAGGGAGTACAGCAAAGGTTTACCAGGCTGATTCCTGGGATGGCAGGTCTGTCATATGGGGAGAGACTAAGTTGGTTAGGATTATATTCACTAGAGTTTAGAAGAGTGAGAGGGGATCTCATAGAAACTTATAAAATTCTAACAGATTTAGACAAGGTAGATTCAGAAAAAATGTTCCTGATGGTGGGGGAGTCCAGGACTTCGGATCATAGCTTGAGGATAAGGGGTAAACCTTTTAGAACTGAGGTGAGGAGAAATTTCTTCACCCAGAGAGTGGTGAATCTGGGAAATTCACTTCCACAGAAAGTCGTTGAGGCCAAAATTTTGTGTGGTTTCAAGCAGAAATTGGATCTAGTTCTTGGGGCTAAAGGAATCAAGGGATATGAGAGGAAGGTGGGATCAGGACATTGAATTAGATGATCAGCCATGATCAAAATGAAATGGCGGAGCAGGCTCGAAGGGCCGAATGGCCTACCCCCTCCCCCCCAAGTCATCACTGCAGGCTGCAGTAAGATAGTGTAATTTGAGACAGTGGAAAAGTGACCAATTCTTGGCTTTGAGTTTCTTTTGAAAGTCATGTAGAAGAGGCCCCATTGGAGGTTGCGTTCAACCCTGCTGCACTCCGTCAAGTTTATTATTTTTAAACCACGGCTCTCTGAGGCGCCTGTAGATGAACCACCCCTCCCTAAATAAAAAGTCCTTGAGGAGCCACATGAGTAAATATGTACCAGTGGCACTACTTACTATAGAGGGGCCACTTTCAGGCACTTGCAAGCAGAGGTGGAATATTTGGTTTATCTGTATAAACAATACCGCACTTCTTGTACGTGGTTAAGCAATTTATGGTCATCTTCATTTATCACGATTACCTCAGCTGCAATAATGTGTTGCATATCCAAGAAGACAATTCAGGTGAAATGGTCAGAAACTGAACACTCCCACGCGGAGGAACTGATGCACCCATTGCAGGCTAACCTCCCCCCCCCAACCCCCACCTCCCACCAATAATAGATAATGGGATGTCTATATCTTCATCAAGTGCCTCCTGGGGCACAAAGGGATGTTATAGTTACGACCTGAAGGTTAAGAATCAATCCTGAATTAAAAGCAACAGTAACAGGATCTGAATGAGAGTCATGGGTGAATTCTTGTGGGGAATTGCAGGATGCTGCACCAGAACTCCAGAATATGCTCCAGTAATGTGTTGTGCATGTGTGTCAAGAGAACACTGGTACCTGAGGCAGCGTTACACTGAGCACCATTAGGTAACAAATACAGAGGTGGGTTGGAGTGTTGACAGAATATGCCCATCAATCTATTCAGACACACATTGGCAGAGAGCCCAGACAACACCATTACAACTGCCACTAAAACAATTAAATTAACATTTAAAAAGCGTGAGAGTGTTTTTGGATTGAGGCAGTTTATGAGGCAGGAACTTTCGACAATCGATAATTCATTGCTAAGTGGACTATTTCAGTGGAGGTGTTAAAGGTCTTTCCGATGTGCCAATGTTGCTCTGCGCACACACACTGTAGAATCTTGTGGAGGCGATGGAGGTCTCTGCTACCAGCAGGAGAACTGACAAGAGCCCCACGTCGTCGCTTTTTGGGCAGGCCACTGCATCTTGTTTCACTCAGGCACCTGACAGGCCAGGGACAGACCATCCACCCCCCCCCCCACCCCCCTCCCCCCCCGCCCCCCCCTCCCAACCCCCCATCCCAAGATCAAGTATCCATTAGCTCAACTGAATGACAGAACCACCAAAGGGGCAGTGGATGCTAACGGTATGACAGCAACCTGAGGCCAAGTATCGTTGCTGTCCCAGGCCAGAGGTGCATGATGGTGGGTGAGGAGGGGGAGGGGGAATGGTTGGAGGGGTGGGATGTGGGCAGGTGAGAGGTTATGAGGAGAGGGGAGGGGTCAGTAACATGGCTGTTTGGGGGCCTCCCTTTCCTGATGCCAAGTCCCTCAATCAGACCCTGAATGCCTTTTCCACCAGATCCCACAGTAATATGATATGGAGTTTCTTGGTGTACACCCTGAGTATTAACCCACCCACTGCTGGGTTAATACCAGCAACAGCTGGATGAGGCCCTTAGGTATGGGGCGGCACAGTGGCACAGTGGTTAGCACTGCTGTCTCACAGCTCCAGGGACCCAGGTTCAATTCCGGCCTTGGGTCACTGTCTGTGTGAAGTTTGCACGTTCGCCCCGTGTCTGTGTGGGTTTCCTCTGGGTGCTCCGGTTCCTTCCCACAGTCCAAAGATGTGTGGGTTATGTTGATTGGCCATGCTGAATTGCCCCTTAGTGTCAGGGGGACTACTGAGGGTAAACAGTAATTACAGGAATAGGGGCTGGGTGAATTTGTGGTCGGTACAGACTTGATGGGCCGAATGGCCTCTTTGTGCATTGTAAGGATTCTATGATTCTACAATTCTATGAAATAGGTAAGAATTTTCCACTTAAGGGCCTCAATTGGCAGCAGCAGTGGGGGGGACAGTGAGGGGGTGGCAGAGGGCATGTCCACACGCCACCCCCAGCACAGGTGGATGTGAGAAGGTGGCAGGGTCTCCACCTGCCTTTTGCCTGAATAAGTGCGTCCTCCCACAACCAAACCCATCACAGAGGAGAGCACGAGATTCCTCCCACAGATTTAACACAGCAAAAATAAAACATTAACCCAAAAAACTCAGCTCATTCATAAGCCTCACCATTATTCCGTCACTCTGCACTGTCATTCATCCACCACTTATTAGCATCATAACTCAAAGTTTGTCTCCCCTATTTATCTATTGTACTTCAAACATTGGTCAGAATTTTACCAGCCTGCCCGCTACGGGAAGCGGAGCGGGCGAGGGGCGGACAATGGGAAGGTCCGTTGACCTCAGGCGGGATTTTACAGTTTCGGGATGAGCGAGACTGTAAAATCCTGCCCGTTAAGTTAAAGTCAGAGGCTACAAAAGTAAAAGACCCATTTTTGAGCACATTCATAACTTATTGCATCATTTAGTTCTGTTAACAGTAATTCATTTAATTCAATATTTAGATAATTCCATGGAATTACACTTAACGAGATTTCCTGTA